>NC_052317.1:34673168-34968168 GCF_016432855.1 Salvelinus namaycush | reverse complement strand
GAGTGTACAGGTGTAGTGTGGGTATAGGGGGAGGTGTAAGGCTAGGAGACAGAGTGTACAGGTGTAGTGTGGGTATAGGGGGAGGTGTAAGGCTAGGAGACAGAGTGTACAGGTGTAGTGTGGGTATAGGGGACAGTGTGTAAGGCTAGGAGACAGTGTACAGGTGTAGTGTGGGTATAGGGGGAGGTGTAAGGCTAGGAGGCTGAGAGTGTACGGGTGTGGTGTGGGTATAGGGGGAGGTGTAAGGCTAGGAGGCTGAGAGTGTACGGGTGTGGTGTGGGTATAGGGGGAGGTGTAAGGCTAGGAGGCTGAGAGTGTACGGGTGTGGTGTGGGTATAATGGGGATGTGTCGGTGGTTTTGTGTGAGGGTAGATGGGTAATGTGCAAGTGAGTAGAGGCACAAGTGTGGAGGCTAAAGGGTGGAGGGATTCACTTGAGGAATGATTTTTGACAGAGGAGTCTCATACAGTGCCTTCAGAAAGTATTCACACCCCTTGACTTTTCACACATATTGCTGTGTTACAGCCTGAATTTGAAATGTTTTAACTTGAGATATTTGGTCACATACATCAAAGTGGAATTGTGTTTTCCCAAAAAAAATGTAACTCATCACAAATGAAAAGCTGAAATGTCTTGAGTCAGTAAGTATTCAACCCCTTTGCTGTGGCAAGACTAAACAAAGTTCAGGAGTAAGTCACATAATAAGTTGCATGGACTCTTTGTGTGTGCAAAACTAGTGCTTAATATGATTTTTGAATGACTACCTCATCTCTGTACCACACACATACAATTATATGTAAGGTCCCTCAGCCAGGAATTGAATTTCAAACACAGATTCAGCCACAAAGACCAGGGTGCTTTTCCAATGCCTCGCAAAGAAGGGCACCTATTGGTAGATGGGTCAAAATAAAAAAAGCAGACATTGAATATCTCTTTGGGCGTGGTGAAGTTATTAATTACACTTTGGATGGTGTATCAATACACCTCGTCACTACAGGCGTCCTTCCTAAATCAGTTGCTGGAGAGGAAGGAAACCGCTCAGGGATTTCACCAAGAGACCATTGGTGGCTTTAAAACAGTTTAATGGCTGTGATAGGAGAAAATTGAGGATGGATCAACAACATTGCAGTTACTCCACAATACTAACCTAATTGACAGAGGGAAAAGAAGGAAGCCTGTACAGAATATAAATATTCCAAAACACCCATCCTGTTTGCAACAAAGCACTAAAGTAATACCTCAAAAAATATGGCAAAGAAATTAACTTTTTGTCCTGAAAGTGTTACATTTGGGGCAAATCCAATACAACACATTACTGAGTACTAGTCTCCATATGTTCAAGCATAGTGATGGCTGCATCATGTTATGGGTATGCTTGTAACCGTTAAGGATTGGGCAGTTTTTCATCATAAAAAACCCCAGAATGGAGCTAGATATTTCTGTATTTCATAAATAAATAAAAAATGTCTAATAACATGATTTCAATTTGTGATTGTGTGTAAGATGGGTGAGGAAAAAAATACAATATTTAATCAATTTTGAATTCAGGTTATAACACAACAAAATGTAGAATAGCCTAAGTCAAGGCCCTGTACATGTAGGTAGACAGTGTGGAGTGTATAGTGTGCAGGGTGTAGAGGTCTTACTTGAGGAACTGGCTCTTAGCGGTAGAGGGGTCTCCGACAATGCAGACGTTGACATCTCCTCTGAGAGACGTTCCCTCCATGGTGGTCTTAGGAACACCCCCAAACAACATCAACAGGATACCACGCTTCACCTCATCGTTACCTACACAAACACACATTACACACACACACACACGTTATACACATTTTGCACACACACACAGAATACCACATGCAAAGGCTGTGGTAATAACATAGTAGTAGTAACAGTGTAGTACTGACCGTGTATAGTTGGGAACAGGCTGGTGCCGAGGTTGTGGTAGAGGTTCTTGTCTTGGCTCATCTCAAACACCTTCTCCCACTCCTGAACTGACATCTGGCTTTTGATGCTCTCTGCTGTCTGATCCTCATCACGCAGCTCCTTCCCTCCAAACTACACACACACACACACGCACGATTACAACTCCCTTCAAACAAATGTTGTACATGCATGCATTACATGTATACTAGTTTGTAGCCTGAAGTAGTGTGAGTGTGTGTGTCTCGATGGTTGGGTGAGTGTGTGTCGATGTTTGCGTGTGTGTGTATGTGTGTGTCTCGATGTTTGGGTGAGTGTGTGTCGATGTTTGGGTGTGTGTGTATGTGTGTGTCTCGATGGTTGGGTGAGTGTGTGTGTCGAAGTTTGTGTGTGTGTTGTACCCTGGGGTTGGTAGGAGCCACATGGCAGGCGAGGAAGGCCAGTCTGTAGGACAGCTCTCTGACACCCAATGCTTTAAGACCGCGAAGGCCCTCGTTCTCATAACCCTGTCTCCCTCCTACACGGGAACTGGTCTCTGCTCGCACACCTAGAGAGATGGGAAATTAGTCCTGTTGTGTGTCTGTATGACCTGTGTACGTGTCATGCCAGTGTGTGTGTGTGTGTGTGTTTGTTTGTGTGTGTACATACCTGCGGTGCTGAGCTGGGAGACGTCGGGAACCACTATGAGTGAGCCAGTGATATCACAGCGGTCTCCGGCCTGGGCCGTCTCCACAGCCTCAGCCCTCAGAATCACCTCTAGAGAGCGGGGGATGGACCCTCTGGGCAGCTCTGCCTGGGTCTCCTGGATACGCACCTACACACACACACAGAGGTTAGACATACACACGCATAACACACACAAGTTTCAGACTCAGACACACACACACACGTAACATTACTGACACACAAACAATCACACGCGTGCCTTCCTACTATTCTGAAGAGGACCAAGTTGTTGAGGTGACGAAGTTAATTAGATGATATCTGACAGAATTCTCGAGCCGACTAGGTGAAAAATCAGACGTTGTTCCCTTGAGCAAGGCACTTAACCCTAATTGCTGTAAGTCACAAAATGACAAAAAATGTAAATGTCTACCTTCTGGAAGTCGATGAACTTGGAGCGGTGTGTGTCTAGGTGGAAGCGAGCGCGGTTGCTGCAGACGGGGTTCCTGCAGACGGTGGGCGGTGCGTACTTGAACTGCTGGGGCACGTCCGGACACACCCCCTGGCAGTCCAGACACAGGAACGTCCCGCTCACCTGATGGAGGCAAAACAGAGAGGATCAGACACAGATGTCATACATCTCAAGAGTTTTTAGGAAGCATTATTTGGCCTCACTCACAAGCTGTGGGTATACGGTGTGTGACTCACCAGTTCTGGGTGTACGGGGTGTGTCCTCACTACCTGTGCACTGATCCGCACCAGAGAGCCGATACGCAGGGAGGACAGCTCACGGATCCTATAACACAAAACAAACACTGTCAGATCACACACAAAACATCTTAGAGAACAGAACACCATTTGTGTGACTTGAAACATTTGTCTTCAGGTATGTGTCTCTTACTTGTGTCTGGTGGGCAGGTCCTGAATGGCCAAGTAGAACTCCTTATTCACTGGGACATTCCCATGATCCCTAGCAAAGTTCCTCACCGCACGGCAAAGGAAGGGATACACTCTGAAGTGGAGGAGAGGTAGAAGCAGAAAGAAGAATAGAGAGCTTGTTAGGTGGACATAGTAACGCTAAGATCTTCAATAACATGAACACACAAAGGTTCTAAGTAGAGCTCGACAAATCGGTATGGTCGATTAATTAGGGTCGATTTCAAGTTTTCATAACAATCGGTAATCGCCATTTTTGGACACCGATTATGGTCGATTACATTGCACTCCACGAGGAGACTGCGTGGCAGGCTGACCACCTGTTACGCAAGTGCAGCAAGGAGCCAAGGTAAGTTGCTAGCTAGCATTAAGCGTATCTTATGAAAAACAATCAATCTTACCATAATCACTAGTTAACTACACATGGTTGATGATATTACTAGTTTAAATAGCTTGTCCTGTGTTGCATATAATCAATGCGGTGCCTGTTAATTAATCATCGAATCACAGCCTACTTCGCCAAACGGGTGATGACTTAACAAGCGCATTTGCGAAAAAAGCACTGTCGTTGCACCAATGTACCTAACCATAAACATCAATGCTTTTCTTAAAATCAATACACAAGTATCTTTTCTGAAACCTGCATATTTAGTTAAAATAAATCAATGTTAGCAGGCAATATTAACTAGGGAAATTGTGTCACTTCTCTTGTGTTCTGTGCAAGTAGAGTCAGGGTATATGCAGCAGTTTGGGCCGCCTGGCTCGTTGCGAACTGTGTAAAGACCATTTCTTCCTAACAAAGACTGTACTTAATTTGCCAGAATTTTACATAATTATGACATAACATTGAAGGTTGTGCAATGTAACAGCAATATTTAGACTTAGGGATGTCACCCGTTCGATAAAATACGGAACAGTTCAGTATTTCACTGAAAGAATAAACGTTTTGTTTTCGAAATGATAGTTTCCGGATTTGACCATATTAATGACCTATGGCTCGTATTTCTGTGTGTTTATTATAGTTTATTATATTATAGTTAAGTCTATGATTTGATATTGATAGAGCAGTCTGACTGAGCGGTGGTAGGCAGCAGCAGGCTCATAAGCATTCATTCAAACAGCACTTTCCTGCGTTTTCCAGCAGCTCTTTGCAATGCTTGAAGCACAGCTCTGTTTATGACTTCAAGCCTATTAACTCCCGAGATTAGGCTAGCAATACTATAGTGCCTATAAGAACATCCAATAGTCAAAGGTAAATGAAATACAAATGGTATAGAGAGAAATAGTCCTATAATTCCTATAATAACTACAACCTAAAGACTCATGCTAAAAGGAACCACCAGCTTTCATATGTTCTTCTGAGTAAGGAACTTAAACGTTAGCTTTTTTACATGGCACATATTGCACGTTTGCGTTCTTCTCCAACACTGTTTTTGCATTATTTAAACCAAATTGAACATGTTTCATAATTTATTTGAGACTAAATTTATTTTATTTATGTATTATATTAAGTAAAAATAAAAGTGTTCATTCAGTATTGTTGTAATTGTCATTATTACAAATATATATATAAAAATCGGCCGATTAATTGGTATCAGATTTTTTTTGGTCCTTCAATTAATCGGTTATCGGTGTTGAAAAATCATAATCGGTCGACCTCTAGTTCTAAGTGTTCTGTTAGAGTTTGGGGAGGGCCTTATAAAGGTCTATGACCAAAACATCACACTGTTCTATTTTATGGAGTGTAGTGCCCCTCCTAAGATTGAATGAGGGATTTAAATATGATCCTAGATCTGTAGCTACCTGTAGAACTCCTCCTGGACGGTGGTTGCCAGTTCCTGATTAAATCCTTCCAGATCAGTGAAGGAGACCAGCAGAGTGTTTCTCTCTGGCCTGATCAGCTCCTCAGCATCACGGACATACTTCACCTCACCGTCTGCTGTCTGGTACCTACACACACACACACACACACACACACACACACACACACACACACACAGAGACACACACATAAATAGAACCTTTTTATTAGTTGTATGCATCCCATTTTGATGTATAACTGATGTATAACTGTGGTTATAGAAGACTAGTATGAAGCTAGACTGGATATGTTAGACATGCACATCGTGTTAGCCAACTCCAACTAGCTTGTAAGCTAAGTTAGCCAGCTAGCTAGGTTTCAACAGTTCCAAAAACTTGGTAAAATACGATTAAAATAGTTAGTTAGCACACTATTAATAAAGTAAATCCAGCCATAACATTGACGTTTAGCTATATGATACAGTTTTGATAGCTATCCAATAGCTATTAGCTAGCTAGCTAACAATGTACCAAGAACAATAACATTATCATGTCATTATTTCACTTACTCTTCTAAGAAAGCCTGGAAAAGCTTCTGGCATTTCTCTGCCAACTCGTCCTTCACCATCTGTCCCGCATTTTCCTGAGTCGGCTGTACAAGATCCATATTTTCACTGGATTAAAACAAAAATATGAATATATGAAATAGTTTCTAAAGTCTCTACCGTCTCCTTTCGACTGTACAACGCACGCTGTGGGAAAGAAAGTGCATTTTCCGCGCGAAAACCAGGACCATGTGACATTTGGCGCGACATAGTCGACCAATTACATCGTTGTATCTTGAACCATGCAAACGTGTGAAGAATTATAGCCAATCAAAAGTTGGTATGCAAATTTAGAACGACCTTCTCCTTCCCCATGGCTTCCATGCTAGAAAATGTATGCGTTATGACCATTTGCGGTTGTCACTAGTTACCGCAGACACAAAGTCAAAATGGTCTATATCGTAAAAATTCATGAAAACAAAAATGTGCTTTTTGGTCTTAATTTAAGGTTGGGGTTAGGAATAAGATTATCCGTGTGGTTAAAGTGTGGATTAAGGTTAGGGTTAGGTTTAAAATCAGAGTTTAAGAAGATAACTTGTAGAAATAGGTGGGGTTTAGCCATAATCATAACTTTGTGGGTGTGGTAACTAGTGATGACCGGACTGCGTGGACAGACCTAGGACCAGCTTCCCTTCCCACTCCTTGTATAAAGGTGGAACGCGCAAAACGGACCTTAGACAGTTAATAAAGTGTAATATCGTTACCGTGATGGAAGCAACTTTGTGTATTTTCCCATAAAATGAAAGAGCGTACTAGTGGTAGCTACATCCAGAATGTTGGTGGGGTGCAGTTCTGCGGTTTCTCCACTGGATGTAGCTGTTGAACTGACAGAGCATGTTCTCAAGTGCAGCATTGTCATATTCTTGTAGTGATAAGGTTTTGTAAAAACTGGGATTTTGTGGTTTTAACAGGGGAAGGACAAGGACCATAGTTTGCCAGTTCTCCCTGGCAAGTGCCCTCCTCTCCCATCTCTTCTTCATAAACAGTAGCCAACACGAAAATGGAGGATGTCTACCTGTCATTCACCAATCCTGGTCTTTCATATAATTGGTGCAGTTGAAGGGAGAGGAGACAGTATTGGGATGTCATGTACACCTTTTCCCATGTCCTTCATGTACACTGTTCTGAAAACACCGGACCGGTGATAAGCAATACGGTGGATGCTTACCAGGTGCTTGTTTGCTTTTACCTGCTCAGTTCTTTCACACCAGAGCATATAAAGGAGAGGAAGCCCCTTTATACTGTTAAGATGAAGCCCATTTCTTTCTGACTTTCCCACGATTGTTCAGTCTCACCAACAGGAAACTATCGGTCTTGACTTGACCAGACCATCTGTAGGCAGTAGCCTACCACACACACACACACACACACACACACACACACACACACACACACACACACACACACACACACACACACACACACACACACACACACACACACACACACACACACACACACACACACACACACACACACACACACTTTGTTACATTACAGCCTTATTTATTTATGTTTTTTCCCTCATCAATCTACATACACACAATACTCCATAATGACAAAGAAAAAAGTTGTTTATTTTTTTTTGCAAATGTATCAATAAAAAACAACTGAAATATCACATTTAAATAAGTATTCAGACCCTTTACTCAGTACTTTGTTGAAGCACCTTTGGCAGCGATTACAGCCTCGAGTCTTCTTGGGTTTGACACTACAAGCTTGGCATACCTGTATTTGGGGAGTTTCTCTCATTCTTCTCTGCAGATCCTCTCAAGCTCTATCCGGTTGGATGGGGAGCGTCGCTGCTCAGCCGTATTCAAGTCTTTCCAGAGATGTTTTATCGGATTCAAGTCTGAGCTCTGGCTGGACCACTTAAGGACATTCAGAGACTTGTCCCGAAGCCACTCCTTCGTTGTCTTGGCTGTGTGCTTAGAGTCGTTGTCCTGTTGGAAGACCCCAGTCTGAGGTCCTGAGCGCTCTGGAGCAGGTTTTCATCTAGGATCTCTGCCACTGAAAAACATCCACACAGCATGATGCTGCCACTATCATGCTTCACCGTAGGGATGGTGGCAGGTTTCCTCCAGACATGACGCTGTGCATTCAGGCCAAAAAGTTCAATCTTGGTTTCATCAGACAAGAAAATCTTGTTCCTCATGTTCTGAGAGTCTTTTAGGTGCCTTTTAGCAAACAAGCAGGCTGTCATGTGCCTTTTACTGAGGAGTGGCTTCCGTCTGGCCCCTCGACCATAAAGCCCTGATTGGTGGAGTGCTGCAGAGATGGTTGTCCTTCTGGAAGTTTCTCCCATCTCCACAGAGGAACTCTGGGGCTCTGTCAGAGTGACCATCGGGTTCATGGTCACCTCCCTGACCAAAGCCCTTCACCCCCGTTTGCTCAGTTCTAGGAAGAGTCTTGGTGGTTCCAAACTTCTTCCATTTAAGAATGGCCATTGTGTTCTTGGGGACCTTCAATGCTGCAGAAATGTTTTGGTAACCTTCTCTAGATCTGTGCCTCGACACAATCCTGTCTTGGAGCTCTACGGACAATTGCTTCGACCTCATGGCTTGGTTTATGCTCAGACATGCACTGTGAACTGTGGGACCTTATGTAGACAGGTGTGTGCCTTTCCAGATCATGTTCAATCAATTGAATTTACCACAAGTGGACCCCCAATCAAGTTGTAGAAACATCTCAAGGATGATCAATGGAAACAGGATGCACCTAAGCTCAATTTTGAGTCTAATAGCAAAGGACCTGAATATTTATGTTTTCGCTTTGTCATTATTGGGTATTGTGTGCAGATTGATGAGATAAATAAATACTTTCATCAATTTTAGAATTAGGCTGTAACATAACAAGATGTGGAAAAAGTCAAGAGGTCTGAATACTTTCTGAATGCACTGTAGAGGAGTGATGAGAAGAATGAGGGATAAACAGAGGGCATTTGTGCCTGTGTTCCAACACTGGTAGACATATCTTTACATGTGTGTGTATGTCTGCGTGTGTACAGGAGTGTTTGTGTGAGAAATCTTTCCCAGCTGTTTGCTTTTCCTAAATAGTGAGGAAGTCCTTCCTGTTTTGAATACTCTATGAATAGAGGAGAATAATGTGTGTTTGTGTGTTTATGTGTATCACCAAACCCCTGTTCGTGCCACTGACCCATTAGCAGCTGCATGGGTTTGGAAGTGGGATCGTTTTTGATGTGGGGTATGCCAATTGCATCTGTGTGTGTGTGTGTGTATGTTTGTTTGTATAAGAGTGTGTGTGGGTGAGAGGTGAGTTTGGGGTATGGGTACTTTTGAGGAGTGTTGATTTGCCTTCTCTCTTCTCTCTGTTTCCTTCGCTCTTCATCCTCCTCTTCCTCCCTCTCTTCGTCAGGAAGCTGAGACAAACAGGCTCTGTTTTAATGCTGGGAGAGGCAGTTAACTTCCTACTTCTGTTTCTGCCACTTCCGTGTGTGTGTGTGTGTGTGTGTGTGTGTGTGTGTGTGTGTGTGTGTGTGTGTGTGTGTGTGTGTGTGTGTGTGTGTGTGTGTGTGTGTGTGTGTGTGTGTGTGTGTGTGTGTGTGTGTGTGTGTGTGTGTGTGTGTGTGTGTGTGTGTGTGGGGAGTGCTTGAAAGGGCCTGGGAAAATGGACTCTTCTTGTCACCCACCGACCACCTCTCTTCCCAAATAACATACTTGGGTCAAAGTTCAAACTGTTTGAGACTGCAATAGCAGCAGCAGCGGTAGTAGCAGTACTGTGAGACCTATTGTTCCCTACTGTGTTTCTTTCTACCTTTATTTTACACCAACATCCTGCTAATGCGCAGAAAGACTATTTTCTTGCTCCTCTGTTCTGTTCTGCTGGTGTGTGTGTGTGTTTTTTTTTTTTTTTTTTTGGGGGGGGGGGTCTTTAATTAACACAGCTGAAAGGATGGAGCTGTGGGAACAGGATCCATGGTAACCCTGTTTGACCAGAAACACCTGCTCGCCTCTGAGT
Organism: Salvelinus namaycush; assembly: GCF_016432855.1. Lineage (NCBI taxonomy): Eukaryota > Metazoa > Chordata > Actinopteri > Salmoniformes > Salmonidae > Salvelinus > Salvelinus namaycush. The sequence continues at coordinate 34,958,263 of NC_052317.1, read as the reverse complement.
GTGTGTTTTGCTGCATTTTACTGTTTATGCCCCTATACTGTAAGTTTTGTTGGCCTGAGTCCTTACTATGGTGGCTTTCATAGCTGTGTAATAAGGCCTGATAACTATCAAACAGTGGAGGCTCCTCAGAGGAGGAAGGGGAGGACCATCCTCCTCAGAGAATTTCATAAAAATTAAAATAGTGAAACAAAAAGTTATAATTTTTTGATAAAACTATACTATATTCACATGACACCAAATCATTTATTAAAACACTATTTTGCGATGAAGGTCTACAGTAGTCTCAACAACACTCTGTAAGGTAGCACCATACTGTAGCTGGAGGACAGATACACTACATGGTTCAAAAGTATGTGGACACCCCTTCAAATGAGTGGATTCGGCTATTTCAGCCACACCCGTTGCTGACAGGTGTATAAAACCGAGAACACAGCGATGCAACAAACATTGGCAGTAGAATGGCCTGTACTGAAGATCTCAGTGACTTACAACGTGGCCTGTCATAGGATGCCACCTTTCCAACAAGTCAGTTCATAACATTTCTGCCCTGCTAGAGCTTCCCCAGTCAACTGTAAGTGCTGTTATTGTGAAGTGGCAACGTCTAGGAGCAGCAACGTCTCAGCCGCGAAGTGGTAGGCCACACAAGCTCACAGAACGGGAGCACTGAGTGCTGAAGCACGTAGCGCGTAAAAATCGTCTGTCCTTGGTTGCAACACTCACTACCGAGTTCCAAACTGGAAGCAACGTCAGCACAAGAACTGTTCATCAGGAGCTTCATGAAGTGGGTTTCCATGGCCGAACAGCGCACAAAAGCCTAAGATCACGATGCGCAATGCAAAGTGTCTGCTGGAGTGGTGTAAAGCTCGCCGCCATTGGACTCTGGAGCAGTGGAAATGTGTTCTCCGGAGTGATGAATCACTCTTCCCCATCTGGCAGTCCGATGGACGAGTCTGGGTTTGGCGGATGCCAGGAGAACGCTACCTTCCCCAATGCATAGTGCCAACTTTAAAGTTTGGTGGGGGAGGAATAATGGTCTTGGGCTGTTTTTCATGGTTCGGGCTTGGCCCCGAAATAATCTTAACGCTACAGCATACAATGACATTCTAGACGATTCCGTGTTTCTACTTTGTGCAAGGCCCTTTCGTGTTTCAGCATGAAAATGCCCCCGTGCACAAAACAAGGTCCATACAGAAATGGTTTGTCAAGATCGGTGTGGAAGAACTTGACTGGCCTGCACAGAGCCCTGACCTCAACCCCATCGAACACCTTTGGGATGAATTGGATGGCCGACTGCAAGCCAGGCCTAATCGCCCAACATCAGTGCCCGACCTCACTAATGTTCTTGTGGCTGAATGGAGGCAAATAAAATTTGATTTGTCACATGCGCCGAATACAATAGGTGTAGACCTTACTTACAAGCCCTTAACCAACAATTCAGTTTTAAGAAAAATACCAACAATAAATAAATAAATAAAAGTAACAAATAATTAAGAGCAGCAGTAAAATAACAATAGCGAGGCTATATACAGGGGGTACCGGAACAGAGTCAATGTGCGGGGGAACCGGTTAGTCAAGGTAATTGAGGTAATATGTACATGTACGTAGAGTTATTAAAGTGACTATGCATAGATAATAACAGAGAGTAGCAGCAGTGTAAAAGAGCAATCCAAATAGTCTGGGCAGCCATTTGATTAGATGTTCAGGAGTCTTATGGCTTGGGGGTAGAACCTGTTAAGAAGCGTCTTGGACCTAGACTTGGCGCTCCAGTACCGCTTGCCATGAGGTAGCAGAGAGAACAGTCTATGACTAGGCTGGCTGGAGTCTATGACAATTTTTAGGGCCTTCCTCTGACACCGCCTGGTATAGAGGTCCTGGATGGCAGGAAGCCTGGCCCAGTCATGTACTGGGCCGTACACACTACCCTTTGTAGTGCCTTGCGGTCAGAGGACGAGCAGTTGCCGTACCAGGCTGTGATGCAACCCATCAGGATGCTCTCGATGGTGCAGCTGCAGAACATTTTGAGGATCTGAGGACCCATGCCAAGTCTCCTGAGGGGTATTAGGTTTTGTTGTGCCCTCTTCACGAATGTCTTGGTGTGCTTGGACCATGTTAGTTTCTTGGTGATGTGGATGCCAAGGAACTTGAAGCTCTCAACCTGCTCCTCTACAGCCCTGTCGATGAGAATGGGGACGTGCTCGGTCCTCCTTTTCCTGTAGTCCACAATCATCTTCTTTGTCTTGATCACGTTGAGGGAGAGTTTGTTGTCCTTGCAGCACACGGTCAGGTCTCTGACCTCCTCCCTATAGGCTGTCTCGCCTTTGTCGGTGATCAGGCCTACCACTGTTGTGTCATCTGCAAACTTAATGATGGTGTTGGAGTCATGCCTGGCCGTGCAGTCATGAGTGAACAGGGAGTACAGGAGGGCACTAAGCACACACCCCTGAGGGGTCCCCATGTTGAGGATCAGCGTGGCGGATGTGTTGTTACCTACTCTTACCACCTGGGGGTGGCCGTCAGGAAGTCCAGGATCCAGTTGCAGAGGGAGGTGCTGAGTCCCAGGGTCCTTAGCTTAGTGATGAGCTTTGAGGGCACTAGGGTGATGAAAGCTGAGCTGTAGTCAATGAATAGCATTCTCACATAGCTGTTCCTTTTGTCCACGTGTGAAAGGGCAGTGTGGTGTGCAATAGAGATTGCATCATCTGTGGATCTGATGGGGCGGTATGCAAATTGGAGTGGGTCTAGGGTTTCTGGGATAATGGTGTTGATGTGAGCCATGACCAGCCTTTCAAAGCACTTCATGGCTACAGATGTGAGTGCTACGGGTCGTTAGTCATTTAGGTAGGTTACCTTAGTGTTCTTCGGGAGGGGACTATGGTGGTCTGCTTGAAACATGTTGGTATTACAGACTCAGACAGGGAGAGGTTGAAAATGTCAGTGAAGACACTTGCCAGTTGGTCAGAGCATGCTCGGAGTACACATCCTGGTAATCCGTCTGGCCCTGTGGCCTTGTGAATGTTGACCTGTATAAAGGTCTTACTCACATGTCTTACTTACTCACATGTCTTACGCTCATGCATGTTTCAGTGTCACTTGCATCGAATTGAGCATAGAAGTAATTTAGCTTGTCTGGTAGGCTTGTGTCACTAGGCAGCTCTTGGCTGTGCTTCCTTTTGTAGTCTGTAATAGTTTGCAAGCCCTGCCACATCCGACGAGCGTCGGAGCCGGTGTAGTACAATTCAATCTTAGTCCTGTATTGACGCTTTGCTGTTTGATGGTTTGTCGGAGGGCATAGCGGGATTTATTATAAGTTTCCGGGTCAGAGTCCCGCTCCTTGAAAGCGGCAGCTCTACCCTTTAGCTCAGTGCGATGTTGCCTGTAATCCATGGCTTCTGGTTGGGGTATGTACGTTCAGTCATTGTGGGGACGACGTCATCGATGCACTTATTGATGAAGTCAGTGACTGATGTGATGTACTCCTCAATGCCATCAGAGGAATCCCAAAACATATTCCAGTTTGTGCTAGCAAAACATTCCTCTAGCTTAGCTGCTTCATCTGACCACTTTTTTATAGACCGAGTCACTAGTGCTTCCTGCTTTAATTTTTGCTTGTAAGCAGGAATCAGGAGGATAGAATTATGGTCAGATTTGCCAAATGGAGGGCGAGGGAGAGCTTTGTACGCGTCTCTGTGTGTGGAGTAAAGGTGGTCTAGAGTTTTTTTCCCCTCTGGTTGCACATTTAACATGCCCGTAGAAATTAGGTTAAACGGATTTAAGTTTCCCTGCATTAAAATCCCCGGCCACTAGGAGTGCCGACTCTGGATTAGCGTTTTCCTGTTTGCTTATGGCCGTATACAGCTCATTGAGTGCAGTCTTAGTGCCAGCATCGGTTTGTGGTGGTAAATAGACAGCTACGAAGAATATTGATGAAAACTCTCTCGGTAGATAGAGTATCTCATGACAAGCTGTAGACCATACTATCACAGGCTAGCAAAACCTTGAGACTTCCTTAGATATTGTTAACCAGCTGTTTTTTTACAAATATACATAGACCTGCCACTCCTTGTCTTACCAGAGGCTGCTGTTCTATCCTGCCGATACAGTGTATAACCCGCCAGCTGTATGTTATTCATGTCGTCGTTCAGCCATGTCTCGGTGAAACATAAGATATTACAGTTTTTAATGTCCCGTTGGTAGGATATATGTGCTTGTAGTTCATCCACTTTATTATCAAGCGATTGTACATTGGCCAATAGTTACGATGGCAAAGGACGATTAGCCACTTGTCGCCGGATCCTCACAAGGCACCCCGATCGCCTTCTGCGAAACCTCCGTCTCTTTCTCCTGCAAATGACAGGGATGAGGGCCTGTTCAGGTGTCCTGAGTAAATCCCTCTCGGCCGACTCATTAAAGAATTATTCGTCCAGTTCAAGGTGAGTAATCGCTGTTCTGATGTCCAGAAGATCTTTTCAGTCATAAGAGACGGTAGCAGCAACATTATGTACAAAGTAAGTTAAAAACATTGCAAAAAAACAAACAAAATAGCGCGGTTGGTTAAGACCCCATAAAACTGCAACCATCCCCTCCTGCGCCATCTTTCAAGCAAGTCCCCACAGCAATGTTCAAACATCTCGTGGAAATCTTTCCCAAAAGAGTGGAGGCTGTTATAGCAGCAAAGGGGGTACCAACTCCATATTAACGCCCATGATTTTGGAATGAGATGTTCAACGAGCAGTTGTCGACATACTTTTGTACATGTTGTGTAATTTCCTTCCTCCTCTGGGTACATTAACTTCAACACAAAACATAGGAGGCTCATGGTTCTCACCCCCTTCCATAGTCAAAGTAATTATGACAACTCCCGGAGGATATCCTCATACCTATCAGAGCTCTTGCAACATGAACTGACATTTTGTCCACCCAATCAAAGGATCAGAGAATGAATCTGGTACTGAAAGCATAATCTACAGCTAGCTAGCACTGCAGTCCATAAAATGTGGTGAGTACTTGACTCAAAGAGAGAGAAAGACAATAGTTGAAAAGTTGTGAACAAACACATTTCTTCAAAAATGAAGGAGAAGCAAGAGCGAGAGAGAGAGAAAGAGATAGTTATATTTCATAGTATTTTTTTCACTTTCACTTACTTACCTAGCCAATGCAGCTAGCTAGTTTAGCCTACTAAACACCCGGCTCAAACAGAGGGATACAATGTTAGCTAGCTGGATATGGCTATCCAAAACTGGAATTCTTCCAAGTCAAGGTAGGCTTTTGTCTTTATTCATTTTTTGCCACCAGGGCCCGCCGATGTAACTCCTAACCCGTTAGCTGATTGTACGCTGTACTGCATCGTTGTAGCGGGTTTACTAATGCGTTAGTTCTTTTTGCTATGTTGACTATGATGTTAGCTAGCTAATATAGTGACAACGATATAAGCTGTGTGTAGCGGTTAGCGGTTATGATATGAAGGTTTGGTTTGTGCACTGAAGTCCACAAGCGAAGGGAAAAGGTGAGAGAGGAGGAGAGCGCATAGTTTTCGAAAAATAATGGAAACGAGCAAATTGATCATGCTATTTGTATGTGGCTGCTATGAAAGTGAACTGTGTTAGCGTGTGATCAGGGGTGTATTCGATGTGCTGATTCTGTTGAAATCGTTTCTTAAACGGAAGCAAACGGAACGAAATGAGGATAAACATACCTGAATTTGTCCAATAGAAACTCTTGTTTGCAATTGTTGGACTAATGATTACACCCTAGATCAGCTAGATGCAGATAAGAGTGTTGAAGGTGGTATTGAATGTGTCACTGTCTGTCACCTTGATTACAAAAAAAGATTGACCTGTGCAACTACATTGTAAACTATTAAATCCATTAAATCCATTATTAAAACATGGAAAGAATATGGCACCACAACAAACCTACAACAAACCTGCCAAAACTCACGGACCAGGCAAGGAGGGCATTAATCAGAGAGGCAACAAAGAGACCAAAGATAACCCTGAAGGAGCTGCCGAGATTGGAGTATCTGTCCATAGGACCACTTTAAGCCGTACACTCCACAGAGCTGGGCTTTACGGAAGAGTGGCCAGAAAAAAGCCATTGCTTAAAGAAAAAAAGAAGCAAACACGTGTGGTGTTTGCCAAAAGGCATGTGGGAGACTCCCCAAACTTAGGGAACAAGGTACTCTGGTCAGATGAGACTAAAATTGATATTTTTGGCCTTCAAGGAAAATGCTATGTCTGGCGCAAACCCAACACCTCCCATCACCCCGAGAATACCATCCCCACAGTGAAGCATGGTGGTGGCAGCATCATGCTGTGGGGATGTTTTTCATCAGCAGGGACTGGGAAGCTGGTCAGAATTGAAGGAATGATGGATGGTGCTAAATATAGGGAAATTCTTGAGGGAAACCTGTTTGTCTTCCAGATATTTGAGACTGGGACGGAGGTTCACCTTCCAGCAGGACAATGACCCTAAGTATACTGCTAAAGCAACACTCGAGTGGTTTAAGGGGAAACATTTAAATGCCTTGGAATGGCCTAGTCAAAGCCCAGACCTCAATCCAATTGAGAATCTGTGGTATGACTTAAAGATTTCCGTATACCAGCTGTAAGGAAGTCTGTGTGTAGCTGGTGTATAGGAGTCAAGCGCAGGACAGCAGATATGAGTAAATAAATGGATTTTACTCAACATAAATAAATGCAATACAAAAACAGAGCCCACATTAACGGACCTTCCTACATACAAACAATCACTCACAAAAACCCATGGGGGAACAGAGGGTTAAATAATGAACAAGTAATTAGGGGATTGAAACCAGGTGTGTAAAACAAAGACAAAACAAATGGAAAATGAAAAGTGGATCAGCGATGGCTAGAAGGCCGGTGACGTCGACCGCCGAACGCCGGCCGAACAAGGAGAGGGACCGACTTCGGCGGAAGTCGTGACACCAGCGGAACCCATCCAACTTGAAGGAGCTGGATCAGTTTAGCCTTGAAGAATGGGCAAAAATCCCAGTGGCTAGATGTGCCAAGCTTATAGAGACATACCCCAAGAGACTTGCAGCTGTAATTGCTGCAAAAGGTGGCTCTACAAAGTATTGACTTTTGGGGGATGAATAGTTATGCACGCTCAAGTTTTCTGTTTTTTTGTCTTATTTCTTGTTTGTTTCACAAAAAGTGGTAGGCATGTTGTGTAAATCAAATGATATAAACCCCCCCAAAAATATTTTTTTATTACAGGTTGTAAGGCAACAAAATAGGAAAAACGCCAAGGGGGGTTAATTTCGCAAGCCACTGTACATGAGAAATGAGAGTAGCTGCAAAGTGGGAAGATAAGTACAGAAGGTCTTTAATTAGGCCTCTGAGGAGGAGAGGAGAGTGAGAGTCAGTATGGGTGATGAAAGGGAGAGGAGAGAGAGAGCGAGAGAGAGAGAGAGAGAGAGAGAGAGAGAGAGAGAGAGAGAGAGAGAGTATATAGGATGAGGAAAGGAAAGATGTGTGAGGGTGTAGAAAGTTAGAGAGAGTGGGGTTAAGGGTGAGAGAGAACAGTAAGGTGACATCAGTCAGTGTTGTCTGAGTCTATGTCTGTACAGGATATGGCTCCCCTGTAACGAACGTCACACACACACACACACTGTTTACACCGCAAACACACACCAGGGTTCCGCAACTGGTGGCCCACGGGTGGTTTTATTTGTCCATCCCCAAAGTTTTCTGAGCAAAAAATATACATTATATAGATACAGTGCCTTCTGAAAGTATTCAGACCCCTTGACTTTTTCCACATTTTGTTACGTTACAGCCTTATTCTAAAATTGATTAAATCGTTTTTTTACTCATCAATCTACACACAATACCCTATGATGGCAAAGCAAAAACAGGTTTTTAGAATTTTTAGAATAAAAAAAATAAAAAATAATCTGAAATATCACATTTACATACAGTTGAAGTCGAAAGTTTTCATACACCTTAGCCAAATACATTAAACTCAGTTTTTCACAATTCCTGACATTTAATCCTAGTAAAAATTCCCTGTCTTAGGTCAGTCAGGACCACCACTTTATTTTAAGAATGTGAAATGTCAGAATAATAGTAGAGAGAATGATTAATTTCAGCTTTTATTTCTTTCGTCACATTCCCAGTGGGTCAGAAGTTTACATACACTCAATTAGTATTTAGTAGCATTGTCTTTAAATTATTTAACTTGGGTCAAATGTTTCAGGTAGCCTTCCACAAGCTTCCCACAATAAGTTGGGTGAATTTTAGCCCATTCCTCCAGACAGAGCTGGTGTAACTGAGTCAGGTTTATAGGCCTCTTTGCTCTCACACGCTTTTTCAGTTCTGCCCACAAATTTTCTATAGGATTGAGGTCAGGGCTTTGTGATGGCCACTCCAATACCTTGACTTTGTTGCCCTTAAACCATTTTTCCACAACCTTGGAAGTTTGCTTGGACTCATTGTCCATTTGGAAGACCCATTTGCGACCAAGCTTTAACTTCCTGACTGATGTCTTGAGATGTTGCTTCAATATATCCACATAATTTTCCGTCCTCATGATGCCATCTATTTTGTGAAGTGCACCAGTCTCTCCTGCAGCAAAACACCCCCACCAACATGATGCTGCCACCCCCATGCTTCACGGTTGTGATGGTGTGCAAGCCTCCCCCTTTTTCCTCCAAACATAACGATGGTCATTATGGCCAAACAGTTCTATTTTTGTTTCATCAGACTAGAGGACATTTCTCCAAAAAGTACGATCTTTGTCCCCATGTGCAGTTACAAACCGTAGTCTGGCTTTTGTTATGGTCGTTTTGAAGCAGTGGCTTCTTCCTTGCTGAGCAACCTTTCAGGTTATGTCGATATAGGACTCGTTTAACTGTGGATATAGATACTTTTGTACCTGTTTCCTCCAGCATCTTCACAAGGTCCTTTGCTGTTGTTCTGGGATTGATTTGCACTTTTCGCACCAAAGTACGTTAATCTCTAGGAGACAGAACGGGTCTCCTTCCTAAGTGGTATGACGGACATGGTGTTTATACTTGCGTACTATTGTTTGTACAGATGAACGTGGTACCGTCAGGCGTTAGGAAATTGCCCTCAAGGATGAACCAGACTTGTGGAGGTCTACAAATTTTTTCTGAGGTCTTGGCTGATTTCTTTGAATTTCCCATGATGTCAAGCAAAGAGGCACTGAGTTTGAAGGTAGGCCTTGAAATACATCCACAGGTACACCTCCAATTGACTCAAATGATGTCAATTAGCCTATCAGAAGCTTCTAAAGCCATGACATCCTTTTCTGGAATTTTCCAAGCTGTTTAAAGGCACAGTCAACTTAGTGTATGTAAACTTCTGACCCACTGGAATTGTGATACAGTGAATTATAAGTGAAATAAACAATTAATCTGTAAACAATTGTTGGAAAATTACTTGTGTCATGCACAAAGTAGATGTCCTAACCGACTTGCAAAAACTATAGTTTGTTAACAAGAAATTTGTGGAATTGTTGAAAAACGAGTTTTAATGACTCCAACCTAAGTGTATGTAAACTTCCGACTTCAACTGTAAGAATTCAGACCCTTTACTCAGTTCTTTGTTGAAGCAGCTTTGGCAGCGATTACAGCCTTGTGTCTTCTTGGGTATGAAGCTACAAGCTTGGCACACCTGTATTTGAGGAGATTCTCACATTCTTCTCTGCAGATACTCTCAAGCTCTGTCCGGTTGGATGGGGAGCGTCGCTGCACAGTTATTTTCAGGTCTCTCCACAGGTGTTCGATCGGGTTCAAGTCCGGGCTCTGGCTGGGCCACTCAAGGACATTCAGAGACTTGTCCCAAAGCCATTCCTGCATTGTCTTGGCTGTGCACTTAGGATCGTTTTCCTGTTGGAAGGTGAACCTTCGCCCCAGTCTGAGGTCCTGAGCGCTCTGGAGCAGGTTTTTATCAAGGATCTTTCTGTACTTTGCTCCGTTCATCTTGCCCTCAATCCTGACTAGTCTCCCAGTCCCTCCCGCTGAAAAACATCCTCACAGCATGATGCTGCCACCACCATGCTTCACCATAGGGATGGTGCCAGGTTTCCTCCAGACGTGACACTTGTTATTCAGGCCAAAGATTTCAATCTTGGTTTCATCAGATCAGAGAATCTTGTTTCTCATGGTCTGAGAGTCTTTAGGTGCTTTTTATCAAACTCCAAGCGGGCTGTGATGTGCCTTTTACTGACAGGTGTTTGCCTTTCCAGATCATTTTCAATCAATTGAATTTACCACTGGTGGACTCCAGTCAAGATTTAGAAACATCTCAAGGATAATCAATGGAAACAGGACCTAAGCTCAATTTCGAGTGTCATAGCAAAGGGTCTGAATACTTATGTAAATAAGGTATTTCTGTTTTATTTTTAATACATTTGAAAACATTTCTAAAAACCTGTTTTTGCTTTGTCATTATGGGGCATTGTGTGTTGATTGATGAGGGAATTTTTTATTTTTATTTAATCAATTTTAGAAGAAGACCATGTTAACTCTGGCTCCTGAGTAGCGCAGCGGTCTAAGGCACTGCATCTCAGTGCTAGAGGTGCCACTACAGACCCTGGTTCAATTCCAGGCTGTATCACAACTGGCTGTGATTGAGAGTCCCATAGAGCGGCGCAACAATTGGCCCAGCGCCGCCGGGGTAGGCAGTCATTGTAAATAACTTTTTTTTGTACCCCTCCACCACTCCCCTTCTTTGGAGGATAAATATATTTTACATATACACTACCGTTCAAAAGTTTGGGGTCACTTTGAAATGTCCTAGTTTTTGAAAGAAAAGCACATTTTTTTGTCCATTAAAAAACATCAAATTAATCAGAAATACAGTGTAGACATTGTTTTATGTTGTAAATGACTATTGTAGCTGGAAACGGCAGATTGTTTATGAAATATCTGTCACGGCCGTCGTTGGAAGGAGACCAAAGTGCAGCGTGGTGAGCGTACATATTCCTTTTATTTTAGAAAATGATGCCAACAAAACAACAAACGAAGAAAACAACCGTGAAGCCTACAGGGCTAAGTGCCACAAACAAAGTTAACTACCCACACTGAAAGGAGGGAAAAAGGGCTGCCTAAGTATGATTCCCAATCAGAGACAACGATAGACAGCTGTCCCTGATTGAGAACCATACCCGGCCAAAACATAGAAATAAAGAAACATAGAAAACAAAACATAGAATGCCCACCCCAAATCACACCCTGACCAAACCAACTAGAGACATATAAAGGCTCTCTAAGGTCAGGGCGTGACAATATCTACATAGGCATACAGAAAGAAGCCCATTATCAGCAACCGTCACTCCTCTGTTCCAATGGCACGTTGTGTTAGCTAATCCAAGATTATCATTTTAAAAGGCTAATTGATCATTAGAAAACCCTTTTGCAATTATGTTATCACAGCTGAAAACGGTTGTGCTGATTAAAGAAGCAATACGACTTCTTTAGACTAGTTGAGTATCTGGAGCATCAAAATGTGTGGGTTCAATTACAGGCTCAAAATGGCCAGAAACAAAGGACTTTCTTCTGAAAGTCGTCAGTCTATTCTTGTTCTGAGAAATGAAGGCTATTCCATGTGAGAAATTGCCAAGAAATAGAAGATCTCGTACAACGCTGTGTACTACTCCCTTCACAGAAATGCGCAAACTGGCTCTAACCAGAATCGCCTCTTCACTGTTGATGTTGAGACTAGTGTTTTGTGGGTAGTATTTAATGAAGCTGACAGTTGAGGACTTGTGAGGCGTCTGTTTCTCAAACTAGACACTCTAATGTACTTGTCCTCTTGCTCAGTTGTGCACCGGGACCTCCCAATACTCTTTCTATTCTGTTTAGAGCCAGTTTGCGCTAATTAAGAATTTGTTCTTTACAAAGGTTAAAACATTTTTTTATTTTTATAAATAAGGCTGTAATGCAACAAAATGTGGAAAAAGTCATGGGGTCTGAATACTTTCCCAATGCGCTGTATATATATTATTTTTTGTGTGCAATTTTCATTGTTGGACATAAAAGACTATAAAAACACCAGGAAATCAGCTCCAAGTGATTTTATTTTTGAAAATGTGTTCCTAATTATTCACACGCATCATAAAGAGAGATGTGATTGTATAGAAATGTAGGCAAGGTTTGAAATGATTATGTTTTAGTCAAACATTACATCTGTTTGGGATTCTTGCGGTCAATTTGCAGTCTACAAATTATTTGTAATTATAGTCCGGCCCCCTAATATCCGCTCAATAAATAATCTGCCGTGGCTGAATCTAGTTGATGATCCCTGCTGTACACAATTCACACACTGGCTGTGGGTAGACTGAGCACCCAGAATGCAGCAAAGGCCCCCTGCGCCTCCAGATCTCGCGCCAATCTTTAGTTGAGCATGTGGAGCATAGACTGGCGCACTGAGAGACAACACGGTAATAAGACACAGTGTTCGTTTAGTGTGAAAGGACCTGTGGGAGACCAGCAGGTATTTAACTGAACCGAGAATGGGAGGAGATAAGCATGTGACATTCATGACTATAATATCACACACACGCAATCAGGGGTGTAAAGTACTACTTAAATCATTCTTTTGTATCTGTACTTCACTTCACTATTTTTATTTTTGAAAACTTTTACTTTTACTACATTCCTAAAGAAAATAATGTACTTTTTACTCCATACATTTTCCCTGACACCTAAAAGTACTTGTTACATTTTGAATGCTTAGCAGGACAGGAAAATGGTCCAATTCACGCACTTATAAAAAGAACATCCCTGGTCATCCCTACTGCCTCTGATCTGGCAGACTCACTAAACACAAATGCTTTGTTTGTAAATTATGTCTGAGTGTTGGAGTGTGCCCCTGGCTATCCGTACATTTCTAAAACTAGAAAATGGTGCTGTCTGGTTTGCTTAATATAAGGAATTTGAAATTATTTATACTTTTACTTTTGATACATCAGTACATTTTTTCAATTACATTTACTTTTGATATTTAAGTATATTTAAAACCAAATATTTTTAGACTTTTACTCAAGTAATATTTTACTGAGTAACTTTTACTGGGTAACTTTCACTGAGTCATTTTCTATTAATGTATCTTTATTTTTACTCAAGTATGACAATTGGGTACTTTTCCCACCACTGACGCACTGAGAATTCTCTCACAGAGCCGAAACTCTGGCTACTCATGGAGGACTGTTCAGCTCTGTGTAAAAGGGACTAAGAGGTGCAACACTAAAACAGTTCTCTATTTCTCCCTCTCTCTGTTTATCTCTCTTACACACACACACATGCACGCACACACACAAACACAGTGCAGCTGTACCCCCATATACACATACACTACATCTGTACAGTGAGAATGTGTTTAAAACATTTCCTCTTTACTTTGGTTGACTGTCAATTAGACAACAGTGTTATATCATCATGCTATTGCCAACAATATTATTCTCACAGATTTGATGTTAGGAGCCTAAACAATAAACAAAGGCACACAGACACACACACACTCAATATCCTGTGCCACTTTCAGCACCTGACACCTCGAAAACAGGAAAAGCGTTTCCACGGGACACAGATGTGTGTGTGTGCGTGTGGGTTGAGGGTGGAGCAAGTGAGGGAGCGGTGTTGGCACGCCTCACCGGCTATTTAAACTCACCGGGTACAAAACTATACTCCACTCTGAGAAGAAAAAGAGAAAAGGGCTGTAAAGAACGGAGAGTAAGCTGGCTCCATCATGTCCTATTATGAGGTACGGTTTCATTCAGTATTTAGACCATGTTAACAAACTTTTATGGCACTTTATATTACTGGAACATTTATCTCAGTTATCATGTTATTCACTTATCAGATTGTATCAGATTCTTAGAGTTTTGCACATGTATTTGCAAGTTTACTCAATTATCCTCTCTTTCTTCCTCTCTCTGAAGCACTTTGTGATATCAGAATCGGATTATGACTACAATGACACAAGTTCCGGTTTTGGTTCTGGCTTGGGGGATTTCGGCACTGGATTTGAGGAGCCGTGTGACCGTGAGCTGCTGAGCCCAAGTGTGCAGCGTATCTTCCTCCCGGTGGTGTACGGTTTCATCTTCACCCTGGGGATCACTGGGAACGGCCTGGTGGTTTTCGTACTGGGCTGCCAGCGGAAGGCCCGTCTAAGCCTAACGGACCGCTACCGGCTGCACCTCTCCGCTGCCGACCTGCTCTTCGTTCTGGCACTGCCCTTCTGGGCTGTAGATGCTGCGCTCGGGGACTGGCGCGTCGGAGCGGTCATGTGCGTGGGCGTGCACGTCATCTACACAGTGAACCTATACGGCAGTGTGCTGATCCTAGCCTTCATCAGTCTGGACCGCTACCTTGCAGTGGTAAAAGCCACGGTAACCAGCACCACACACACCCGGCAGCTGCTGGCACGCAGGCTGGTGTACGCTGGCGCTTGGCTGCCTGCTGGTCTCCTGGCCATCCCTGACATGGTGTTCGCTCGGACCCAGGAGGCAGGGGAGGGGGAGATGGTGTGCACGAGGCTCTACCCGCCGGAGAACGCCCCACTGTGGGTGTCCCTGTTCCACCTACAGACTGTGCTGGTGGGGCTGGTGGTGCCGGGCCTGGTGCTGCTGGTGTGTTACTGCGTGATTGTGTCCAGGCTGACCCGGGGGCCGTTGGGTGGCCAGAGACAGAAGAGGAGGGCGGTGCGGACCACTGTAGCTCTGGTTCTCTGTTTCTTCCTCTGCTGGCTGCCGTACTGCATTGGCATTGCCGTGGATGCGCTCCTCCGCTTGGAGCTGATCCCTCGAGGCTGTACGCTGGAGTCAGGCCTGGGGGTGTGGTTAGCGGTGTCTGAACCAATGGCGTACGCTCACTGCTGCTTGAATCCGCTGCTCTATGCGTTCCTTGGAGTGGGGTTCAAGAGTTCTGCTCGCCGTGCCCTCACACTTACACGCACCTCCAGCCTGAAGATTGTTCCACGTAGACGAACAGGCGCCCTGACATCCACAACGACAGAGTCAGAGTCATCTAGTCTGCACTCCAGTTAACAGAGACAATAGGCTAAAGCCTAATATTATGTGTGTGTGTGTGTGTGTGTGTGTGTGTGTGTGTGTGTGTGTGTGTGTGTGTGTGTGTGTGTGTGTGTGTGTGTGTGTGTGTGTGTGTGTGTGTGTGTGTGTGTGTGTGTGTGTGTGTGTGTGTGTGTGTGTGTGTGTGTGAGAGAGAGTAAGGAGAAGTCTGCTGGTCAGTCGTTCTTTCTAATGTCCTGAGATTTTTGAGGTAAATAGTTTTTGCTTTGTCACCATTCACTGTTGTTATGGTATTTATGTATGCTTTTTTATGGCTCAACATGTTTGTAATAAAATGTACAAAAACATTATATTAGTCTTCACTAGTTTCTCTCATTGAGTGGTGTTATGGTGTGTGCACGTGTGTGTGTCAGAGAGAGAGCAAAAGAGAGATGGAGTTGTACCTTAACGCTCTTGAATGTGAAATGGGGTACATTCCCATAGTGCAGTTGGCCATTCAAGCGCACCTAAAACAACCTGCTGTGCGTGTGGGCAGGAGGGCAGACATGAATTGGTTCTCATATGTTGTTATTGGAGCTGTATACCCCCCACCGACATAGGTAAATGGCTAATAGATTTGTGTGTGTTCGTGTGTGATGATGTGTGTGTGTGTGTGTGTGATGACGATGGGTGGTCGGTGGGCCTCATATCACGTTATAATCATCATGATACTCCCCTCACTATTACACAGTCACAGCCCCCCCCCCCCCCCCACACACACTGAAAATGAAACTAGCTGATATTTTAGACATGTGATTTTGAACCAGGTGTGAGTGAGTCACAACAACAGAAAAACGTTAGCGCTCACATGCGTGCGCGTGCGTGTGTGTGTGGGAGTTTGTGAATGCTGGTTCGAATCCCCGAGCCGACTTGGTGAAAATCTGTCCATGTACCCTTGAGCAACGCACTTAACCCTAATTTCTCCTGTAAGTCGCTCTGGATAAGTGTGTCTGTTAAATGACTAAAATGTATGTTGGAGGGCTGAAGTGTGGGTTAGAGGCCAAAGCTGTTGACATGGACAGGAAGCAGTAACTTCTGGCAAGTCCATTAGATAATATCCGCATGCTGACACACAAAATATGTAGCAGATTTAGGCTAATTTTAGGCTAAGCCTAAATGCTACTAACTTTGCACGGTGAAATAATGCTTCTCTTGACAACACAAGTCATGTCCATGCTGATACTGACTCAAAGGAAGGCCTAAACAGTTATGAAAATGTGTTAATATAATATGTCCTCAATATATTTGCTACTTATTTGATGCGCAGATTACCTGATATACACACCATAGAAATAAGAATGAATAGAATAGGCATCCCCGTTCAAGTAAATGATGGCATAATGGGTCTTCACTATTTACCACAGCCACAAAGTCATAAACCCTGCCTATTTCTAAAATGTATCTTCTTAAAATTGCATTTTAAACCTAACTCTAACCGTAATCTTAACCTTAACCACACTGCTAACTTTATGCCTAATCCTAATTTAAATACATTTTTATTCACTACTAGTCTTCACTAGTTTCTCTCATTGAGTGGTGTTATGGTGTGTGCACGTGTGTGTATGTGTGTGTGTCAGAGAGAGAGCAAAAGAGAGATGGAGTTGTACCTTAATGCTCTTGAATGTGAAATGGGGTAAATTCCCATGGTGCAGTTGGCCATTCAAGCACACCTAAAACAACCTGCTGTGCGTGTGGGCAGGAGGGCAGACATGAATTGGTTCTCATATGTTGTTATTGGAGCTGTATACCCCCCACCGACATAGGTAAATGGCTAATAGATTTGTGTGTGTTCGTGTGTGATGATGTGTGTGTGTGTGATGACAATGGGTGGAAGGTGGGCCTCATTTCACGTTATAATCATCATGATACTCGCCTCACTTTTACATAATTATAGCTCCCCCCACCCACCCACCCACCACTCACCCACACACACACACACTGAAAATGAAACTAGCTGATATTTTAGAGATGTGACTTTGGACCAGGTGTGAGTGAGTCACAACCACAGATAAACATTAGTGTGTGCGTGCATGCTGGTTCGAATCCCCGAGCCGACTTGGTGAAAAATCTGTCCATGTACCTTTGCACTTAACCCTAATTTCTCCTGTAAGTCGCTCTGGATAAGAGTGTCTGTTAAATTAATAAAATGTATGTTGGAGGGCTGAAGTGTGGGTTAGAGGCCAAAGCTGTTGACATGGACAGGAAGCAGTAACTTCTGGCAAGACCATTCGATAATATCCGCATGCGGACACACAATATGTAGCAGATTTAGGCTTATTTTAGGCTAATCCTAAATACTAATATTGACTCAAAGGAAGGCCTAAACAGTTATGAAATGTGTTAATATAATACAGTTGAAGTCGGAAGTTTACATACACTTATGTTGTCGAGTCATTAAAACTCGATTTTCAACCACTCCACAAATTTCATGTTAACAAACTATAGTTTTGGCAAGTCGGTTAGGACATCTACTTTGTGCATGACAAAAGTAATTTGTCCAACAATTGTTTACCGACAGATTATTTCACTTATAATTCACAGTATCACAATTCCAGTGGGTCAGAAGTTTACATACACTAAGTTGGCTGTGCCTTCAAACAGCTTGGAAAATTCCAGAAAAGGATGTCATGGCTTTAGAAGCTTCTGATAGGCTAATTGACATCATTTGAGTCAATTGGAGGTGTACCTGTGGATGTATTTCAAGGCGTACCTTCAAACTCAGTGCCTCTTTGCTTGACATCATGGGAAAATCAAAAGAAATCAGCCAAGACCTCAGAAAAAAAATGGTAGACCTCCACAAGTCTGGTTCATCATTGGGAGCAATTTCCACGCCTGAAGGTACCACATTCATCTGTACAAACAATAGTACGCAAGTATAAACATCATGAGACCACGCAGCTGTCATACCGCTCAGGAAGGAGACATGTTCTGTCTCCTAGAGATGAATGTACTTTGGTGCGAAAAGTGCAAATCAATCCCAGAACAACAGCAAAGGACCTTGTGAAGATGCTGGAGGAAACAGGTACAAAAGTATCTATTTCCAAAGTAAAACGAGTCCTATATCGACATAATCTGAAGGGCTGCTCAGCAAGGAAGAAGCCACTGCTGCACATTGCAACTGCACATGGGGACAAAGATTGCACTTTTTGTTGAAATGTCCTCTGGTCTGATTAAACAAAAATAGAACTGTTTGGCCATAATGACCATTGTTATGTTTGGAGGAAAAAGGGGGAGGCTTGCAAGCTGAAGAACACCATCCCAACCGTGAAGCACGGGGGTGGCAGCATCATGTTGTGGGGATGCTTTGCTGCAGGAGGGACTGGTGCACTTCACAAAATAGATGGCATCATGAGGTAGGAAAATTATGTGGATATATTGAAGCAACATCTCAAGACATCAGTCAGGAAGTTAAAGCTTGGTCACAAATGGGTCTTCCAAATGGACAATGACCACAAGCATACTTCCAAAGTTGTGGAAAAATGGCTTATGGACAACAAAGTCAAGGTATTGGAGTGGCCATCACAAAGCCCTAACCTCAATCCTATAGAAAATTTGTGGGCAGAACTGAAAAAGCGTGTGCGAGCAAGGAGGCCTATTAACCTGACTCAGTTACACCAGCTCTGTCAGGAGGAATGGGCCAAAATTCACCCAACTTATTGTGGGAAGCTTGTGGAAAGCTACCTGAAACATTTGACACAAGTTAAACAATTTAAAGGCAATGCTACCAAATACTAATTGAGTGTATGTAAACTTCTGACCCACTGGGAATGTGATGAAAGAAATAAAAGCTGAAATAAATCATTCTCTCTTCTATTATTCTGACATTTCACATTCTTAAAATAACGTAGTGATCCGAACTGACCTGAGACAGGGAATTTTTACTAGGATTAAATGTCAGGAACTGTGAAAAAATGAGTTTAAATGTATTTGGCTAAGGTGTATGTAAACTTCCGACATCAAATGTATGTCCTCATTATATTGTCTACTTATTTGATGCGCATATTACCTGATATATACACCATAGAAATAAGAACGAATAGAACCGGCGTCCCCATTCAAGTCAATAATGGCATATCGGGTCTTCACTAGTTACCACAGCCACAAAGTCATACACCAAATCAAATCAAATTGTATGTCACATGTGCCGAATACAACAGATGTAGACCTTACAGTGAAATGCTTACTTACAAGACCATTACCAACAATGCAGTTTTAAGAAAATACCCCCCAAAAAAGTAAGAGATAAGAATAACAAATAATTAAAGAGCAGCAGTAAATAACAATAGCGAGGCTATATACAGTGGGTACCTGTACAGAGTCAATGTGAGGGGGCACTGGTGTCAAGGTAATTGAGGTAATATATACATGTAGGTAGAGTTACCCTGCCTTTTTCTACAATTTATTTTCATAACATTGTATTTTAAACCGAACTCTAACTGTAATCTGAACCTTAACCACACTGCTAACTATGCCTATCCCTAACGATAAATACATTTTTTAAATAGAGCCAATTTTGACTTTGTGGCTGTGGTAACTATCAATCATTCGTCAATCAAATGTATTTATAAAGCCCTTCTTACATCAGCTGATGTCATAAAGTGCTGTACAGAAACCCAGCCTAAAACCCCAAACAGCAAGCAATGCAGGTGTAGAAGCACGGTGACTAGGAAAAAGTCCCTAGAAAGGCCGGAACCTAGAAAGAAACCTAGAGAGGAACCAGGCTATGAGGGGTAGCCAGTTCTCTTCTGGCTGTGCCGGGTGGAGATTATAACAGAACATGGCCAAGATGTTCAAAAGTTCATAGATGACCAGCAGGGTCAGATAATAATAATCACAGTGGTTGTAGAGGTTGCAACAGGTCAGCACCTCAGGAGTAGATGTAGTTGGCTTTTCATAGCTGATCATTCAGAGTATCTCTACCGCACCTGCTGTCTCTAGAGAGCTTAAAACAGCAGGTCTGGGACAAGGTAGCACGTCCAGTGAACAGGCAATGGTTCCATAGCCGCAGGCAGAACAGTTGAAACTGGAGCAGCAGCACGACCAGGTGGACTGAGTACAGCAAGGAGTCATAAGGCCAGGTAGTCCTGAGGCATGATCCTAGGGCTCAGGTCCTCCAAGAGAAAAAGAGAGAAAGAGAAAGAGAAAGAGAGAGAGAAAAATAGAGAGAGAGAATTAGAGAGAGCATACTTAAATTCACACAGGACACCGGATAAGACAGGATAAATACTCCAGATATAACAGACTGACCCTAGCCCCCCAACACATAAACTATTGCAGCATAAATACTGGAGGCTGAGACAGGAGGGGTCAGGAGACACTGTGGCCCCGTCCGACGATACTCCAGGACAGGGCCAAACAGGCAGGATTTAACCCCACCCACTTTGCCAAAGCACAGCCCCCGCACCACTAGAGGGATATCTTCAACCACCAACTTACTATCCTGAGACAAGGCCGAGTATAGCCCACGAAGATCTCCCACACGGCACAAACCCGAGGGGGGGCGCCAAACCGGACAGGAAGATCACGTCAGTGACTCAACCCACTCAAGTGACGCACTCCTCCTAGGTACAGCATGGAAGAGGACCAGTAAGCCAGTGGCTCAGCCTCTGTAATAGGGTTTGAGGCAGAGAATCCCAGTGGAGAGAGGGGAACCAGCCAGACAGAGACAGCAAGGGCGGTTCGTTGCTACAGTGCCTTTCCGTTCACCTTCACACTCCTGGGCCAGACTACACTCAATCATAGGACCTACTGAAGAGATGAGTCTTCAATAAAGAAATCTTGGACAAAACCCACTGAGTCGATGATGGCTCCGAAAGCCTTTTGGAGTGGTTTGTGGACTTTTTCATGTGAATATTAAAGTAATCAAAAATGTGAATATTATCTGCCATGACTACAAGATCCGATATGAATTCAGGGAACTCAGTGACCATAATGAACAAAGCAGAAAAAAGACAGCCAGTTTATTAACGAATCATAACGTCTGTGGACGAAACCCCACCCACTTCTGGGTCAGCTGATTTAGGAATGTTCGTGTTACAAAACATTGAACACGGATGATTGGCACTGGAAACGAGTCGCAATCTCAAACAGAGGAAATCCCTACTAATTTTTGACGTTTGTTAGGCTACTACTACAGCTTGTGTATCGTTATCAGAATATGTCATGCTATGGATCCCACAGTAGCGCCAATGCAACACGAAACTGAGACAGAGTAAGTTGTAACTCATGTTGTTTAACTATCCTTCCAGACATATCCTACTGCTTTCATAATCTTTTGATGTGTTGATGCTATACCACCTTTAAATGGTCTGACTATATAATGTCTGTCAAAACAAGTTTTGTTATGATGATGGTGGCTGGCAAACTATGACATTGAGACTAGGGTACATAACAACAATGTAGGCTACAACGTAGGTTCGATCTGTGTTCATTGAAGAGCAGTGCAGCAGCGACGCTGTGTGGGGGGAACAAGTAACAGTGAGTGACACAGCACTTTTCATCATGTCCCCTGCATTACTTTAATTACTGCCCCCCACCTGTGTCAGCTGTTTTTTAATTATAGGGTCAGGAGTTTTCCCTGGTCAGGTCACGTGGTGAGAACTACTGGTTGTATAACTGTGTCTGAGGTTGCTCAAGGAATACTAGGTTCAGGTGTGTTTGATAGGCTGACGCTTAGACCTTTACCCTACTCTGTGTCTGCACTGTAGTGATCATGTCGTTAGTGTCATAGTACAGTGTTCATGTTCCTGACGGCTATAGTAACACAATGTCTATCATCTCTCCCTCCAGGCCATACTCTGGGTGGGGTTGGTGGCCTTCCTGGCGTCCGACTTCCATGTCCCTCCTGAAGAGCACAGAGGCCAAGATCCTCTCCTGTAAGACCATGTTAATAACTAAACTTCTTTCTATCTTTTCAGAGGAGCAAAATGGTTGACTTCTTGTTTATATAGTAACACTTCACTTGTCTCTGGTGTGTGTGTGTGTGTCAGGTATACAGAATGAAGTGTGGTCCAGGTTTGTCACGTTACCCAACCAGGACAGGATCTGGACCCTCACGTTGACCAACAAGACCACCCACAAACCTCTTGAGCAAAGTATTCTCACTCTCACCGTCTCCTTGTCCCTCTAGGCTTTTGACATATGAATTAGCTTTTGTCTTGGTATTAACTTCTTGTCTCTCGGTCTGCTTCTCTCTCTTTCGTTCTGTCTCTCTTTCTATGCCTTCCCTCCCTCCCATAGCCCCTAAGAAGACTCCTCTGGTGATGGTCCATGGGTTTGGAGGAGGAGTGGGTCTGTGGATTCGTAACCTGGATGCTCTGAGTCACTCTCGGCCCGTCTACGCCTTCGACCTCCTGGGGTTTGGCCGGAGCTCCCGACCCCCCTTCCCCACAGATGCTGCCCTGGCCGAGGAGCAGTTTGTCAACTCCATGGAGCGGTGGAGGGAGTCTGTAGGCCTGGAGAACATGATTTTACTGGGACACAGTCTGGGGGGATACCTGGCAACATCTTACGCCATCCAACACCCTTCTAGGTGAGAGGCCATGTTTTTATTTATGATGATGTCATAGTATTTATGATGGTATTGCCTTAAAGCTATTGATTGACGTATAGTATGTCTCCTTATGTACAGTGACAGTTCAAAAATTTATCTACACTGCACTTTATTATTAATCATTAGGACCATGATTCCTGGTCAGGAAAAACTCCATGACCAATTTTATTATAGTAATGGAATAATAACTTCGATTGTGTCTCCCCTTCTTTAGGGTGAGTCACCTGATCCTGGTGGACCCGTGGGGTTTCCCTGAACACCCACAGCCAGGGGTGGAGACCCCGGCGGGCCAGGGGCCAGAGGTGGTGAAGAGGCCACCCCTGCCACGCTGGGTCAAGGCTGTGGCCTCAGTCGTCTCTCTGTTCAACCCTCTGGCTGTCATCAGAGCAGCAGGTCCATGGGGTGAGAGACACTTTATTCACATTCAGATCACTTATTCAAAGCTTTCACAATTTTATCATGTTATATTAATACATCCATCGTTCCCTTTTTCTCTTTTCCTTTCATTCTGTCAGGTCCAGGGTTGGTAAATAGATTGCGTCCAGATTTCAAGAGGAAATTTGAGGACTTGTTTGATGATGATACCATGACCGAGTACATCTACCACTGTAATGCTCAGACCCCTAGGTACGTAGAGTCACTTCTTGGCTTGCATTACATATCACCACTATTAAGCTGCATACTGCGTTCACATTCTCCTGAGCCCATAGGAACATGGCCTTACTTTACTAGCCTGAATTTGCCACAGAATTACAAAACATTTATTTCTTCTCAAACCTCTTCCTTTATTCCATGATCCTCTTCCCTCTGTCACTCTCAACCCTCTTTGTCCTCCTTCTCTTCCCTCTATCCCCAGTGGGGAGGTAGGCTTCAGGGCCATGTCAGAGACCCTGGGCTGGGCCAAGAGGCCCATGCTACAGCGGGTTCACCTGCTGCCCCCCTCCATGCCTCTTACCATGCTATATGGTTCACGCTCCTGGGTGGACAGCACCTCGGGAGACAAGGTGGCCCAGATCAGGGTCCAGACAGCCACACGCACTGTGGTGAGTAAGGGGGGGGATTTATTTCATTTAAGTTTTGAGGTCTTAGATATACAGATTTAGAGGATAAAACGTATCGTACAACAAGACATAATACGATACCCATGTGATCATTCCTGTCTCCGTCTCTCTTCAGATGATAGATGATGCGTCTCACCATGTATATGCTGACCAACCAATGGAGTTCAACAGAGTGGTCCAGAACATATGTAACGATGTAGACTGAAAAAGCATACATGACTGACAAACCAAGATGTCATAATGTGTGTCTTGGTCTGTACCTCGTTAGTGCCACAGAAATGGCTCCAATGTTGGTGGGAGATTTTTATAAGATGGGCCTATTCCACTACATTCTGATCAGTGGACACTAGTTGGCTAAGTGGTTATGATATATGCCATTTAGCAGATGCTTTTATCCAAAGCGACTTAAGTCATCCGTGCATACATTTTACATGTGGGTGGCCCAGGAGTCAAACCCACAATCCTGCGATTACAAGCACCGTGCTCTAACAACTGAGCCATGCAGGACCAATTGGAATGCTTAGGGCCAGGAACTGACCATGTGACCTGACCAGGAAAAGTCCTGGGCAGGTTACATGGTCTGGTGAAGTCTTGGTTCTGCTCCAATGACTGTCAGGCAAACCCTGCACTGAAGGTCCCCTGTCCAGGTTGGGATGATAGACAAGGCCTTGACAATGGAGTGTTTCCTATTCAATCACTTATTCAATTGTATTTTATCAGTACTGTTCCTATAAGTAGGGCAAGGAGTTTTTCCATGTAGTCTGGGAAACCTCTAGGATCTAGCTATATGTTATACACAGTAATCCATTGTCATTTAGTTCATATTGCAGCCTTCTGACTAAAGCGAAGTTCACAATTCTGTTATTTGAATGAATTATGGAGAGTCAATGCAATAAGAGTTTGGGTGGAACACTCAATGTTCAGGGTATATATTTATGTTTCTTTCTGTAACTATGGTAAATGCCACTGCAGCATGCTTTTTATCATGTGCCTGAGTTGGAAAGTAAATATGTGATTGTAATTTTCTCTGTGACCTCTAATCTTCACTATCAAAATGTCTGTATTTTATACTACTACATGGATTCAATAGAAATGTATATGATTAACATAATGCTTATCTCTGATCTCATCATTGATCTGTCAGGCGTCTGTCTCTGTCTGTTTCTCCATGTCGAGGGTATTCAACCATCTGATGATCCAACCATTACTATCCATTTTTCGGTAATTGCTCTGCACCTCATTTTGCTTATTTAAAAAGGGTGAAGTATACAGTTAGTAGATTTGTGCTCTCCAGAAGCTAAGGATCTTGTTACTATGACTGCTCTGTATGCTTGAAATGCATGGTAATTTGTACTAAGGTACTGTCCTGTGCAGGAGGTTTATGGTGTTTCTTTGGCACGTAAAAGAGTGGTGCAGTGCAGAGTCCAATAAGGGGTGTGCGAATGAGCCACACTGATCCCAATCCTATCAACTTGTAAATGTACTGTAGAGATTCAATTAGATGCATGAAATGTTCCATTTCCACAGGATAAAGTGTGCAAGACACACCTTTGCCTGAAGCCATACAATTTACATTGATAATAACAGGGTAAAGCATAAACCAAGACTTCTGGATTAAACAAAGAGACTTGGCTGCAGATGGAAAGTTCCACTACTACAAGTATGCAGTTGCTACAGTGACTAATGGCTTCTTTCTGATCTCACACCTTTCCATTCAGTCGGGGCTTGTCTTCCAGGGAGTCATGCACATAACTCAATAGGGAACATCACTCTGTAGTTGTTTTATTAGCAAATACATTGACAATACATAAAAAAAGGTACATTAATACAATAAAATGTAACTCTTTAAAACAGTTTACTTCCTTGTATTTTAAGTGCAGTAAAAAACACTAGGAGAGCAGAGGTCAACAAAGGCCTTGGTTCCATCTCTTAATGTTCAGGAGCTGACTCTTTGTTTCATAAGAACAGTTTAAGGCAAGGAAGCACAATGACCAATGAATGGGCCATAATACTGACTTTAGTTATTTCACATAAACACACACATCGAGACGGTCATCTTTAGGCATAACCCTCATATAAAATCAAACTAGTGCTTCACCTTCAAATAAGCCATATAAGATACAATTTGACCGACATGTTATGCTACATACGTTACACTTCATCCAACATGTTGATAACATAAATACTTGAACACTAACATAATTGAATACTATAATGCATGTACACAGTGCATTTATCAAATGTTTTGATGACAGCACCATGACATTGTTAAAAAATACAGTAATATTAGATAATGTACAGCTAGATAATTACATTTACCACAGGATTTTTCATAAACCATTTCAATGGCCCCAACAATAGTTTGATGTTTCTTCTTTATAGGTGTGGACAGCCCTTACAGTAACAGCAAATCCATTTCAGAGCAAAGCGCACTGGTGGTTCTAGGATATTACGTATCAAAAACATTAGCGCTGGTTAACAATCGTTTACAACTTCATCCAAAGATCAGGATATTTCCATAATTACATGTCAGCATGAAATATCAAATATATCAAACAATACTTATATTCAATGCCTTGGGAGAACTGAATAAAAGGTTTCCCATTTTCTATGATGAGACTTGAAGGCCAGGTAAGTGGACAGGAGAGAGCTGCAGGCTCCCTCTCATTGGTTCTGGACGTTGATGTCAGCAACGCCGTGCACCTGTGTCAGCTGTTTACAGTCCAGAGCCGCTACCAACTTCCGGGGCCCAGCCTGGGTAGGGATGAAGTGTTCTGTCAGAGTCACCGTGGAGTGGCTTCCAACATCACTGAGAGAGCGAGACAGAGAGAAAGGGGGGTTAACATTACTTAGAAGAGGGTCAAAGAGGGGTTTAATACAGAGACAGATATAGATGTGAGCGTAATTGACCGAGAAAAGGCTAATACAGATGTAGGATATAATTTGATCAGAGAATTTTCCTGCCAAGCAGGAAATGCAAACTTGTAGTTTGAGTTTTAAAAATGCTTTTAAAGTTTTACATTTCCACTTAGAAATTTCAGACTTGATTTTCCCCAACAAAATGTATCAACCCCTACAAAAATTAAATATAATCCACATAATAATAATTCACATTTCCTGTTGCTGCAGGATTATTTTCCTGCTGTAGCGAACTTGCTCAAATTAAGATCCTACATCTGTACATTGAGATGGTTACAGTGTCTTGCCCATAGAGATCATGTTAAATTACTCGTTTTCTAATTCTTAATTTTATGATCTTACCCCACAACCACCTCGCGGACCTTCTGCAGGCCCAGTCCCTCCACCCTAAACACCACACCCCTCAGTTTATGTGGCAGAGGGTTGGTGAACGTGATCTTGGCTGCCATCTCCTTACCCACCACCGCGTCCCCTTCAGGCTGAGGAAACAAACACAACATCATACTTTACAGTGTTGCTATTTATCTGGGCACTGACATCTGTATGCAGTCTGTACCATGGCCGCTAGTCAAGACATCGGTACTACTTAATTTCTATGGCATTGCATTTGGTATATACAGTTGAAGTCGGAAGTTTACAGGTTGGAGTCATTAAAACTCGTTTTTCAACCACTCCACAAATTTCTTGTTAACAAACTGACAAGTCGATTAGGACATCTACTTCGTGCATGACATGAAGTAGATGCATGAATTCCAACAATTGTTTGCAGACAGATTATTTCACTTATAATTCAGTGTATCACAATTCCAGTGGGTCAGAAGTTTTGATACACTTAATTGACTGTGCCTTTAAACAGCTTGGAAAATCCCAGAAAATGATGTCATGGCTTTAGAAGCTTCTGATAGGCTAATTGACATCATTTGAGTCAATTGGAGGTGTACCTGTGGATGTATTTCAAGGTGTACCTTCAAACTCAGTGCCTCTTTGTTTGACATCATGGAAAAATCTAAAGAAATCAGCCAAGACCTCAGAAAAAAATGTGTAGACCTCCACAAGTCTGGTTCATCCTTGGGAGCAATTTCCAAACGCCTGAAGGTACCACGTTCATCTGTACAAACAATAGTACGCAAGTATAAACACCATGGGACCACGCAGCCGTCATACCGCTCAGGAAGGAGATGCGTTCTGTCTCCTAGAGATGAACGTACTTTGGTGCGAAAAGTGCAAATCAATCCCAGAACAACAGCAAAGGACCTTGTGAAGATGCTGGAGGAAACAGGTACAAAAGTATCTATATCCACAGTAAAACGAGTCCTATATCGACATAACCTGAAAGGCCGCTCAGCAAGGAAGAAGCCACTGCTCCAAAACCGCCATAAAAAAGCCAGACTACGGTTTGCAACTGCACATGGGGACAAAGATCGTACTTTTTGGAGACATGTCCTCTGGTCTGATGAAACAAAAATAGAACTGTTTGGCCATAATGACCATCGTTATGTTTGGAGGAAAAAGGGGGAGGCTTGCAAGCCGAAGAACATCATCCCAACCGTGAAGCACGGGGGTGGCAGCATCATGTTGTGGGGGTGATTTGCTGCAGGAGGAACTGGTGAACTTCACAAAATAGATGGCAACATGAGGACTGAAAATTATGTGGATATATTGAAGCAACATCTCAAGACATCAGTCAGGAAGTTAAAGCTTGGTCGCAAATGGGTCTTCCAAATGGACAATGACCCCAAGCATACTTCCAAAGTTGTGGCAAAATGGCTTAAGGACAACAAAGTCAAGGTATTGGAGTGGCCATCACAAAGCCCTGACCTCAGGTATGCAGAACTGAAAAAGCGTGTGCGAGCAAGGAGGCCTATAAACCTGACTCAGTTACACCAGCGCTGTCAGGAGGAATGGGCCAAAATTCACCCAAGTTATTGTGGGAAGCTTGTGGATGGCTACCTGAAACGTTTGACCCAAGTTAAACAATTTAAAGGCAATGCTGCCAAATACTAATTGAGTGTATGTAAACTTCTGACCCACTGGGAATGTGACGAAAGAAATAAAAGCTGAAATTAATCATTCTCTTTACCATTATTCTGACACTTCACATTCTTAAAATAAAGTGGTGATCCGAACTGACCTAAGACAGGGAATCTTTACTAGGATTAAATGTCAGGAATTGTGAAAAACTGAGTTTAATGTATTTGGCTAAGGTGTATGTAGACTTCCGACTTCAACTGTATATTTAAATAGAGAACTGAACATAACCAGCATACTGTATACAATACTGTTGCTCAAATATAACTTTTTAAATTCCAATTTGAACCTCATAGGAATCCAGTGACAGGTTGTGCTAAAGCTAAGTTGCGTCTTACCTCGATGTTGAGGTCAGGTGTGCGGAGCCTGAAGTTGGTCTGAGTGGCAAGGACCTGCTGGGTCTCAGAGACCCGTCCAGACAGAGTCAACATCAGAGCAGCCTGGTCCACCAACTGGTTCTGGTAGCTCTGGTAGGGTAGGACCCACTGCATGGTCTTCACTGAGGAGGAGGAAGAGAAATTGAGATTACTACACATACTACAGTACAGGGGTCAGATGAGAGGATTGAGGATACACATGTGGTAACAGCAAATGCAGAGTGGAGACAATATTGTTACTGAGCTGAAAAGGTGCTAGAGGGGAATGCTGCTGGCCTCAGTTGGGTTGAGATAGAAGTTGCTCCAAACCACAGGTCTAGGATCAGATTACCCCAATACCCCATAACAATTAGGAGTATGACAATTATCTGACCCTGTAGCAGTTAGGGGCAACATCCTCCAACTATTCCCCTTCCTGACTCACCTTCATTGGGCATGAGTTCAACAGGCAGTTTGTTTTTCTGGACGGTTCCCTTCAGCACCCCGGTGTAGTACATGACGGCCACCTGGCTGTGGAGCGTGGTCCTGCGCGGCTGGGAGCTCAGGTTGGTCACCACGATGGTCAGCTGGGCATCTTCCCCCATACGAGGCCCCTCCCCCTCCATCTTCACCTCCACGCTCACGTCCTTCGCCATGGGCGTGGAGTACACATCAGGCCTGGTGCCATAGCGACTGGCCGTCTCCACAGCAATGCGCTCTTCCTCTGATTCTGGTTAGTGGGGGGGATCAGAGAGGGGAGATTATTGTTTGTGTGTGCTAATTTCAATCAAAAACCTCATTATCCCAGGTAATGACAGTGTGATTATCTGACTATCCCTGATGTCTATATTGAAAATGCTGTTCATTGCAGGTGCATGGTTGTTGTTTTTGACCGAGTGTGGCACCTTCCTCATAGCCTGATCTCAGATGATTTAATTTCATTTAACTAGGCAAGTCAGTTAAGAACAAATTCTTATTTACAATGACAGCCTTGGAACAGTGGGTTAACTGCCTTGTTCAGGGGTAGAACGACAGATTTTTACCTTGTTAACTCACGGATTTGATCTAGCAACCTTTCAGTTACTGGCCCAACGCTCTAACCACTAGGCTACCTGTCAACCCCCACTAGGCTACCTAGTCAATCAATCAATCAATCAAGTTTATTTTATATAGCCCTTCGTACATCAGCTAATATCTCGAAGTGCTGTATAGAAACCCAGCCTAAAACCCCAAACAGCAAGCAATGCAGGTGTAGAAGCACGTCTTGTCTTTACAGGTGAGTGATGTCACCCTTACAACCTGAGTGTTATTCTATGTGTAAATACGGTTACCAAGCGACCCTCTGACAGTGTATTGAAGTGCATGATGACATCACTGTACCTTCGGTGTGTTTGTACATGTGTGTGATGTCAGCGCGCTCATCAGAGCCCACAGCTTTGGTGCTGATGAAGTGTCCCACAGCCTTCTTCTCACTGTGGATCTGAGTGAAGGTACCGTCCAGGTTCCTCTGCCAGTAGATCTTATCACTGTTCACCTGAGGAGACACAGACAGACAGGCAGGATCAGCACCATTCATTCATGGAGAAACAGGGAAAGTGTGTAATATTTGATAAATGATAGGAAGTAATCCAAGGTCAGTTTAGCCATTTCTTCTCTAATTTGAGATCTGTGATATGTAAGATGAAGTATGTCTCAATTGGTAGATCATGGCGCTTGCAACTGCAGGATTGTTGGTTTGATTCCCAGGGCCACGCATGACTAAGTCGCTTTGGATAAAAGCATCTACTAAATGTCATATTTTATTATTAGTATTTACAACTGATCATAGATCTTCAACCATCTCCTTCCCATAGAGCTCACCTCAGCGAAGACGAAGGGCGTGTCATATTTGTGGTAGACCTGGCCAGTGCGGATGGCGGTGACAGAGGCGGGGCCACAGCGGAAGGTCCCCTGGCTGGTCTCCTGGGGGGTGGAGTCTAGCGCCTGCCAGCCACCCATACCAGGAGGAAGGTCTGGCCTGGACATCCAACAGTCGTTCCATACATGGAAGTTCCTACACAGAGAAGGGGGTTGTTGGGATTACATAGTTAGGAGTATCTGACCGCAAGGCGCTACAGAGGGTAGTGCTTACGGCCCAGTACATCACTGGGGCCAAGCTTCCTGCCATCCAGGACCTCTATACCAGGCGGTGTCAGAGGAAAGCCCTAAAAAGGGTCAAAGACTCCAGCCATCCTAGTCATGGACTGTACCGGAGCGCCAAGTCCAGGTCCAAAAGGCTCCTTAACAGCGACCCCCAAGCCATAACACTGCTATTTGCATTGATCCCCTTTTTTCACGCTGCTGCTATTCACTGTTTATTATCTTTGCATAGTCACTTTACCCCTACCTACATGTGCAGTACATATTACCTCAATTACCTTGACTAACCTGTACCCCCACACATTGACTCGGTACCGGTACACCTTGTATATAGACTCGTTATTGTTATTTTATTGTGTTACTTTTTTTCTTACTTTACTTTATTTTATTTTTTCTAAAATAAATGAGCAAATATTTTCTTACTTTTTACAAAATTCTGCATTGTTGGGTACGGGCTTGTAAGTAAGCAATTCACGGTAAAGTCTACACTTGTTGTATTCGGCGCATGTGATAAATACAATTTGATTTGAGTTTTACCGAAGACGTTTATTTCTATAACTCCAGCCTGGTGTTTTTTATAGAGTATGATTTGTGGCAAGGCATTTCTGTGTATTTAGAGCAAAGCCAAATATACATTCATGTGGCCTGGATTGAAGTGGAGAACTCTTAACTTGTGGCAGGTTAGATGCACTTGACCTGGCCAGGAAAAACTGGGCTCTACTTAATTTGGATTATAACTCACCAAACAGAGTCAGAGTTGAGGTGGTCCAGCGGCTCCATATTCTCATCCAAATACACGTCTGTTGTGAGTGAGACATCTGTGTCATGGGCAGACTGGAAGTTTGTTACACTACGACACGGTATACCCAGACACCTGAGCACTGAGAGATGGAGAGAGGGGGGGGGGGGGGGGGGGGGGGGGGGTTGAGAGAGCGAGACCAGGTTAAAAAAGAGTGTATATGAAGTCAAGTGACCATAGATGAAGCAAAAACAATGCTAGGGATTAACAAAATTGGCATAGATATGAAAAGCAAGCAGACAGGAGACATCACACAGCCTTAATTGTGTGCGGGTCAACTCTTTGTTCACCAACACCCGCCCACAATTGCTAATAACCCATCCCATCAGAGACGGGGAATGATTTTTTGACAGGGGGTGGAGGATTTTTCTCCTGCCTGATATAGATATGTTTCTGCTTATCATTTCTGACATTTTGTTAGGCTATTTGTTAGTTAACTTGTTTATAATCATTAGATACATGCAGCTTCTCTTCTGTCATTATATGTTGCCCTAGAAGACTAAATAAACCCTTGCTCAACAGAATGTCATAAATCGATAGAATGAATGTTTCAATCTAGTTGAAATCGATCAAGTTCTCTGTCATCTCTGTTTCTTTTGCAGAGCAAAGATGTTTAGGGACCGTGTACATAGCTGCGGGAAGCAGGGTCCTGAGGGTGCTGCAGCACCCCCTAAAAAATCTGAATAAAAATAAAAGTCTTTATAAAGAATGTGTTAAAATGTAGTGCACTGGGCCTTTACTAGTCCTGTTTTAGGGGACCAATATAATGTCTGTAGCTCAGGCCCAAATACTTTTTCTGCTCGTTCGCAAAAGCATTTGGTGATTAGCATGTAAGCTATTGGGCGAGTGTACAGTTATAGACCTTAAAGCTTAGGCTTACGCACTAATGCCAGATAGCCTAAAATAATGAAAGAAAAACCTTGCTTTCTTTGCTTGCTTACTCTTCATTCAACCCACCCGCCCTTCATCCACAAAATACTTAATGACCCTAAACCCGCCCGCGGCTATAACCAGGGGACTGCGGGTTATGAGTCAACCCGCGCATCACTACAACATACGGGCCTGTGTGGATCATGATGGATCATCATATTGCCACTGTGTCTAGGTATGCAAAACACATGTGTAGAAACTAGTACGGGCACACACACACACACACACACACACACACACACACACACACACACACACACACACACACACACACACACACACACACACACACACACACACACACACACACACACACACACACACACACACACACACACACACACACATACACACACACCTGTGGTGGTAACGCCAGAGAAGACCCAGCACTGTCCGTATTTGACAGGCTGGCCTCCCTCCTTGTGGTATTTCATCAGAATGTCCACACTGCCACTCCAGGCTGTAGGGGAAACTCCTCCTACATAGTTCCCTGACCAGTTTCCTGCCAGGACCCCATTGTCATCTGGGGAGTTGATCTGATGCATCAAAGGGAGAGAGAGAATTAGAAAGAGTCAAATCAAATTTTATTGGTCAGTTGCACATGTTTAGCAGATGTTATTGTGGGTGTAGCAAAATACTTGTGTTTCTAGCTCCAACAGTGCAGTAATATCTAATAATTCACAACAATACACACAATACACAGAATCTAAAAGTAAACTAATGGAATTAAGGAATATATAAATATTAGGATGATTACAGTAAGATAAAGTATAGCAGGTGGTTTATCTAACCAGGTAAGTTATTGAGAACACATCTTTTTTTCTACAATAATACAGTAATGGTAATGAAATTGACATCAGCATACCTCAGCATAATTCAGA
Organism: Salvelinus namaycush; assembly: GCF_016432855.1. Classification (NCBI taxonomy): domain Eukaryota; kingdom Metazoa; phylum Chordata; class Actinopteri; order Salmoniformes; family Salmonidae; genus Salvelinus; species Salvelinus namaycush. Next base: position 34,924,544 of record NC_052317.1, on the reverse strand, counting down.
TCAATCGTTCATAAAGATGATTTGACAGGCATAAATACATTGAAAGTATGTGGAGTATGAGAAACATGTTGTACGTTCACTACTGAATGTCATATAAGTTGACCGGTAACTCACCATGGCAGATATGACTCTGACCACGTTGACAGAATCTCCTCTACCAGACGGAGGGATCTCACTCTTCTCCAGCACATAGAGACAGGCCTCCAGCATCCCCTCAAGGAACTGAACAGCACAAACAGGAGGAAACAGACAGACACGGTGAGAAGGAAGAGAGGATGGAGGTCAAAACAAGGTATAAACAGAGGCTGCTTCATAAATGACTGGGCTTTGCAGAATGACGGGTTTGCAGAAAGACTGGGGTTGGCAGAATGACTGGGGTTTGCAGAAAGACTGGGGTTTGCAGAATGACTGGGGTTTGCAGAATGACTGTGGTTTGCAGAAAGACTGGGGTTTGCAGAATGACGGGTTTGCAGAAAGACTGGGGTTGGCAGAATGACTGGGGTTTGCAGAAAGACTGGGGTTTGCAGAATGACTGGGGTTTGCAGAATGACTGTGGTTTGCAGAAAGACTGGGGTTTGCAGAATGACGGGTTTGCAGAAAGACTGGGGTTTGCAGAATGACTGGGGTTTGCAGAAAGACTGGGGTTTGCAGAAAGACTGGGGTTTGCAGAAAGACTGGGGTTTGCAGAATGACTGGGGTTTGCAGAATGACTGGGGTTTGCAGAATGACTGGGGTTTGCAGAATGACTGGGGTTTGCAGAAAGACTGGGGTTTGCAGAAAGACTGGGGTTTGCAGAAAGACTGGGGTTTGCAGAAAGACTGGGGTTTGCAGAATGACTGGGGTTTGCAGAATGACTGGGGTTTGCAGAATGACTGTGGTTTGCAGAATGACTGTGGTTTGCAGAATGACTGTGGTTTGCAGAATGACTGTGGTTTGCAGAATGACCGGGGTTTGCAGAATGACCGTGGTTTGCAGAATGACCGTGGTTTGCAGAAAGACTGTGGTTTGCAGAAAGACTGTGGTTTGCAGAATGACTGGGGTTTGCAGAATGACTGGGGTTTGCAGAATGACTGGGGTTTGCAGAAAGACTGGGGTTTGCAGAATGACTGGGGTTTGCAGAAAGACTGGGGTTTGCAGAAAGACTGGGGTTTGCAGAAAGACTGGGGTTTGCAGAATGACTGGAATTTGCAAAAAGATTTCAATCCAACCACACTTGATTTCCTCCCTGTCTAATACCTGTCCATAGTTCCATGTGCGAGCTCCAATCTGTGTCTCTGTACCGTAGTAGAGTCTTCCTATGTCATTCAGCACATACTCCTTCTTCTCCTCCTCGTCATCCATGTACACTGTGTCAACTAAGGAGAGAGAGAGAGAACCAGGGGACAAAGATTAGGTATGCATTTATTCACTCCTGGAGTTACAGGTGAAATGTGTATGTTTTTGCATGACATTTCTTAAATGTTGTTTCATTCACAGTCCACAACATTGTCATGTCTGTCTTACGTACTAAATTACTATTTTGATAAACACCAGGGAGAGTCAGTGTAGCCAGGAGAGGGTTAACTGTTACTAACACAATGTCTGGAGCTCACAGAGGGGCCCAGCTCATTTATGGGAATAGGGCTGCATTGTATAGATTTCCTCTCAACAAGCGCTCCGAGAGAATGAGAGAGAGAGAGAGAGAGAAAGAATGAAAGAGAGAGAGATAATGAGAGAGAGAGAGAGAAAGAATGAAAGAGAGAGATAATGAGAGAGAGAGAGAGAAAGAGAGAGAGATTGCCACCAGCTGTTGTGCTTCCATCATATGGTCCTAAGGCGGTTTGTACAGTAATTGTGGAATGTCAACTTTTATGACAGGAAAGGATGGGGCTACCTGCCAAACAGTGCAATTAAAGACAGATAGCGCTATTCAAACAAAACCCTTTCCAGAAGGCAGAACAAACATCTTAATCAGATGAAACAAAGCATATTTAAATCAATATAACCCGTTTTAATTTATTTTCCTTTTACCAAGTATGTGCATGTACATCTTTAGTTTTAATGAATCAAAACACACATCCTGAAAGTGTTTTAATTCCAGAGACCTCAAAAGACAGGTTTTCATTGAACAGTTAGAGACAATAACGGTAAAGCAGGTCAACATCAATTGGCAAATACCAGAGTCCCAAGCAAAATGGACGTGTGGTCTTGACTCACAGCCAGAGAATGAAAAATGTTCTCGGTCAAGCAGTGACTCTTTTTGTGATGGATAGCAACACGTTATTGGGCAGTGAGCTACGTGCCCTGCCTATGTGTACATTTACATTAGTGCTGTTCTGAGAGACCAAGAGGATAAATTGTAGTCCCAGAACCAGCCTCCTCTGTGTCTGTTCTGGGATCTGTCACACTTGGCCCTGGTGTTTGAATTTGGCTGTCCCTATTGCAATGGAATAACAACATTGAAACACTAGACCTATATGCAGCATCGAAGCAGAATTGTGATTCATTGCAATATCTTTGTTTGCCCCACTTGTTTCACACTTTTGGTGAGCACGGGTGGGTGTTGTTTGGACGTCAGTGGCAATGGTCCCAAACATGCAAATCCCGCCCACCCAGTTTGCTAGGCAAGCTAATCAAAGTGCAACTTTTGTCTCTCTATCTACCTCCTCTCTTCTTCTCTCTACCTTCTGCTGTCTCATAACACTCCACTCATCCTTACCTTCACACCATGGGTTGAACAGCATGATGACGTCTTTGCTGGGGTCGTGTGTGATGGCCACCTCCCGCTTAGGGCACTTCACCATCACAGTGAGCTTGTACTGGCCAATCACGGCTTTGGGATGCGAGTTTACGGACAGCTTGATCCTGTTGCCGTTCTGCTTCACGATCTTGGCCTCCCAGCTGTGGTCCTCCAGTTCCTCCACCAATTTAATTATGATGTGTGTGCCCTTAGACACCATGGGGAGGGGTCCTGTCAGACAAATTAATAAATTATCAGTTTACAATTATCAGGGTAGTAAAACAAAGCTTCAGGGTGATTTAAGCAGTGTAGTAACAGTGCAATATCAGTGTAATATCCATGTAATAACAGTGTAATAACAGTGAAATATTGGTGTAATAACAGTGTAATTCAAATCAAAATCAAACTTTATTTGTCACGTATGCCGAATACAACAAGTGTAGACTTTACCGTGAAATGCTTATTTACAAGCCCATAACTCTTCTTGAACTGCACTGTTTTTTAAGAAAATATTTACCAAGTAGACAAAAATAAAAAGTAATAATAAAAAGTAACACAATAACAATAACGAGGCTATATACAGGGGGCACCGGTACCAAATCAGTGTGCGGGGGTACAGGTTAGTTGAGGTAATTTGTACATGTAGGTGGGGGTGAAGTGACTATGCATAGATAATAAACAGCGAGTAGCAGCAGTGTACAAAAGGGAGGGGGGGGTCAATGTAAATTGTCCAGTGGTGATTTTATTAATTGTTCAGCAGTTTTATGGCTTGGGGGTAGAAGCTGTTGAGGAGCCTTTTGGTCCTAGACTTGGCACTCCGGTACCAATTAGTGTAATAGCAATGTAATAACAGTGTAATAACAGTGTAATATCGGTATAATAAGTGTAGTGGTGCCTGAAACCCACCTCAACAAACTACGCAATGTACAGGGGTGCGTTTGTAAATTCACTCTGGCTATCTACTTCAATTTCAGAGCACTCTCGTCTGAGTGTGCCAGAGCGCAGAATAACTGATGAATTTACGAACGCTCAACACCTGTTGAATATGGCCGGTGTCGGTAAACGTCAGCACAAAAGCGTAATTAAATTGTTGCCAGCAGCACAGTTACAGTCACCAACGCTCTGGATAACATGAAAACAGCCTAACCAGCTCTGCTAGTGCAGTAAAATGGTCTGAGTGAGGTGTTCTCTCATTTTTGTCTGGAAGTAGCTAGCAAGCTAGCCAAAGTTAGCCAGATAGCTTGGGTGCTTGACTGCAGTTGTGAGGTCTGAACACTTGGATCAACCCTACTCCTCTGCCAGAGCGCCCAGTGTGCGCTCTGAACGCTCCGAGAGCGAAACACTCTGAATTTACAAACCTACAATCTGACAAAGCTCTGAATTTACAAACCTACAATCTGACAAAGCTCTGAATTTACAAACCTACAATCTGACAATGCTCTGAATTTACGAACGCCCAGAGCGCACTCTGGCACTCCAGATTTAATTTCCGAACACACCCCAGATAGATATTGATTGTTCTCTTATCTCTGATGGAAACTGAGCCAACCCACATTGCATTCCTACCTTTCCTGAACATGTCAAAGGGCTCACTCTTTAGTCACAAAAGGACCACACTAAACCAACATTTAAATGTGCATAGAGTAAAACATACACACCCTTAACAGCTGCACATGACTGGCACACACATTCTATTGTAGAGGCAGGAAATCACATTCCTCTCATAACCATGGAGATGGCAATTCCAATACCGTCACACTCTACTTGGCAAATGTCAATGTTAACTATTTATACAGAGTGAATGAGTATGTACATGTGTGCTTGCTTGCCTGTACTTGCATGTGTGAAAGAGCAAGAGAAAGCTCTGCAAACCAGTGAAACGTTTGAATTGAATTTACCTTAAAAGATATGAAATAAGGTAAGATAGTGGAATGATAGTGGTCTATCTTTAATGGTAATGTGCAGTCTTGTATGCAGAAAAGTGAGAAAAACCACAGTATCCACATCATTGCAATTCATAGTCTGCTGTCCCAGAGAGTGGCAGTGCCAAACCAAGTGTAAACCACAAATGTGTCACTGTCATACAGTTCAGTTCAGCTGTGATAAACATTGTGTAGTACTGTGAAAACTCCACTGAGAGCATAGGCACCGAACGTCCTCACAAACATATAGAACCTCATAAAGTATGTGTGCCTGTGTGCGTAGGCCAATCATATCTCTAGGCTGGTGTTTTGCTTTAAGCTAATGGGTTTCTCTCTGTCTCTCTAAGCGCTTGTTGAGAGGAAATCTATCTGAACACTGTCTCTCTCCTTGCATTGTTAGTAAGGCCAGCCGCTGAATCCTTATTATCTCCATAGTTTGGATTCCTTATGACGGAAAAATTGCATGTGTCAATTTGCAAATAAACATAGTGTGCAGGAGACCTTTTTCTCTTTCAGACCTCCAAGGTTTTGTCAGACACACTCAGGAAGTCATTTAAGGTAACAACTATAGAGCATCCTTCTTTCATATCATATGATTTCCTCTTCTTAGAATGAATCATAGTTGTGAAAGGGAATTAAAGATGTGTTTTTCCTGCCCATATGACTGACAGGAAACTGGGCTATATATAGAGCCTGAGTAACAAGGGCTTTGACCCTTCACCTCTGCAGCAGTTGGTATGAAAGAAGAGGAGTTCTTCCTGGTCAGCTCACAAGATCAGGAAAAACTCCTGGCCCCATCAAAACAGCAATGTGGTGGAGTAAAAGTAATGGCATTACTTGTGAGCTTCAGCCATAATATACTACCAAAGTCATAAATACCAACTAGGGGCTCGGCTAGCGGATAATCCTGAATGAATCGTGAATAATGATGAGTGAGACAGTTACAGACGCACAAATATCCTACTCCCAAGACATACTAAGCTCTCACCACTACAATAACAGGGGAGGTTAGCATTTGTTGGGGGGGTATGATATTTGTGCGTCTGTAACTCTCTCACTCATCATTATTCACGATTCATTCAGGATTATCCATAATCACGATAGCATCCACATGAATGTACAAATGTTTAGAAACATATTCTATTCTTATTTACAGTAAAAGTGAAACACAACCAAAACAAACAGCAAATGCATCCAACAAGTTTATAGAGTCACAAGCTTGATTTAGTCATTGTGTGCTAGGAATATGGGACCAAAATACTTAACTTTTTACTACATTAATACACATAAGGGAATTTGTACCAATACTTTTGGTACCCTAAAATTGGATGGGGGGGGGGCTGATATTTCTAAACAGTTCACCTGATATGACTGAAAATGCTGGACTACAGAGCCAAAACAAAGAAAGAAATCACACTGTCCCAATACTTTTGGAGTTGACTGTATGTCTTAAGCGGTGTAAATAATGTTCACAATTCTAATGTCACAACTGCCTATGTTCCTTTCTTGTGTCTGGGGAGCCAGGAAACAGCTGGACACATCCTAGAACTTGATAGTATATAATGTACTGCTTCATGTAAAGGACATACTGTACTGTACCAAGGATAACAAAATAGCCTTTTTGTGAGAGCCCTCAAAGTCAAACTGACCTGTCTTGAGTTCCAGGTGGAGGTTGTCTGTGTTGGAGTTGAAAGGTCGCGACAGGTCCAGTTCTATCTGGAACGTCTGGCCACGTCGGATGATGAGCTCATTGCCATGGTAAAGGTTGGTGTGATGCTCCAGGCGGTTCTGACCCGTCTTAGAGCTCAGTAGATCCACCGAGCGCACTGACAACATCAGCTCTGAGAGGGAGATTTAACAAGTTAATGCAATTGTCAGTGCTTACTGCTTATATATAGGGCCAGGGGTTTTTCCTATAGGGTTACTATTATGAGCTAATGAATTTGACTTGACTGATTCTGTTGCTTCATGTAACCTACCTTCCAGCTCGTTGTCTCCAGTGTGGGGCTGAGGAGACTCGGGGAGCGTGGCCGGTTTCACCCCGTCATCCGTGATGACAGTGTCTGTGATGTCATACGAGCTGCTCTGGCGTCGACAGCAGCAGGGGCACATCTTCTGAAACCAACGGCGACAGCCTCCCTGCTCCTTAGAATTAGACTCCGCCTCCTTCTGGTTGGTTATCTGCACTGTGGTCGGGGCGACGCCATGGAAACGGCCCACATCAGAACCACTTACCGTCGACCGGTCTCCTGGCATTCTGAGAGGGGTGATACAGAAGTTACAGACGAGACTGTTAGAGGGGTGATACAGAAGTTAGAGATGAGAGATGAGACTGTTAGAGGGGTGATACAGAAGTTAGAGATGAGATGAGACTGTTATTTTATTATTCTCTCCGCTTACATCTTTCTCCCTCCATTCCAGAAACTAGCTTGTTTTCTTTTGAATCTTTTCTCACAATTACCACATTCCTGACTCACACTTTTTTACAACAGTCTGCCTTTCCCGAAGCATGCCAGGGTAGTTAGCCTTTTGTCCCAGGTCAGACACTCCCCAAATTCCCCAAACACCCCACCATAACTCTTGACTCACTGATTGATACCGGACCCTACAGCCCCACCTAGCCACAGATGTATGTGTGTGTAATCTCTAGAAATGACGGGAAACAATAATCATATTTTCATGACAACGCAGAGCACTTAATTAGTCCCAGTTACATCTAGTCTAGTTCATCTTTTTAGACCGCCATTCATCAAACTGAAAGGTTAGGGGAACCATGAGACTATGAATCTGAGTGGATCCAGGCTAGAGTTCAGGCTTCAACTCTAAACATAATGGGAGTTCAATGTCAAATGTCAGAGGTCAGGTGAGTTAAAAACAAGAGGAACATGAAGCATGTTTAAAGAAGACCACGAGGAGTTTCCAACCATGGTCTCCGTACTTTATCTGCTGTGTCTAAACATAAAAGACACTTTAATGTGTGTAGAGGCTAGTGAAAAAGTTTCACAAACCTTTTGATAATTAAGACTGCTAAGAGAGCAAAACAGAAAGAACATAGGGAGAAGCTCAGAGGGAGTAGAGAGAACAGCGAGCGGGTGTAGCAGAGGGGTGTGCAGTCATGGTGGGCTTAGTAACTATAGCACTGTGTGTGTGTGTGTGTGTGTGCTTGTATAGCTGAATGCATTCCTGCGTGAGTGACTGATTTCGAAACTCCTTAGTCCACATGCTGGTCCAATAATGTTCCCCTCCCTTACAGTCATCCAAATGTCCTAAGAATATGCAGAAAGAGACCGTATTGTGTTTTTGAAAAAGAGCAATACATGTCAGAAGCATTACTTATCATGTAACAATGATGACAAATGCAAATGCCAACGTCAAAATTGATTGCAACATACAATTGGGATCCCACCCAAAACCGCCCTGTCTCTAGCACCACTCCCCGATGTTTCCATGGTCCTCTCTTTCACCCGTGCCTGCCCTTGTCCCTCCACCTGTTTCCCTCCCTCCCGCACAGTGGGTTTGTTTTGGCAGTTAGCACCTTGCTAGCATGATTGGAATGAACACGGGCCACTGAGATAAGAGCTTCTAATTCAATGCACTTTTCCAACAACAACACCCAAATACAATGAGTTGAAGCCTGCTTCCCCAACACACATAAAACATCCCTCAAATTGATGCCTGATGTAGATAACACCCACAATCAGCATTTGTTTAAAAATGAAATGGCATGCAACATATATTCTATCTCCACTTGTTTGAGAACAAAGGTCATTAGACCACATGAGAGGTGAAATGATGGCAGAGGTCATAGGATAAAGGGTAAAAATGCCACATGATTTTTCATTGGTTGTCGAAGCACACCAGCTAGCACATAATGTTTTGAGAACCATTTGTTTCTTAGCGCTTGGTCAGAGTGTGGTTGTCCTATGGTTATTTTGCATACAACCTTCCCACAACTTTCTGGAAATGGTGCAGGATAGTTGCTTGGCTTTGGAACGTTCTCAGCACATTTAAGGAACTTTCTTTTCTTGGTACTTCATTACTTTAACAGAAGGTTAAAAATTCAAACATTTACATTTTGGTAATGTTCTAGGAACGATCTCCAACTGGTTTGACATTGGGAATGTTATCAAATTGTTCAGAGAATGTTAAGAAACAACGTTCTTCTGTGGGAATTTCAGTACTGTAGCATAATGTTTCCTATAGATTTCCTCATGGTTCTATTTAAAGTAAAGTTTTCAAATTGTTCAGAGAATCTTAAGAAAAACGTCTTTTTTTTAAACACAAGAAAACTTTAGTAACGTTCAGAGAATGTTTTAATAATGTTATTTAAAAACATATACAATCCGTTCTCAGCATCAACAAAACTCTCTATCTTCTATCTTGTTAAAACTTCTCTAGGATAGGGGGCAGCATTTTCACGTTTGGATGAAAAGCATACCCAAATTCAACTGCCAGCTACTCATCCCCAGAAGATAAGATATGCATATTGCTAGTAGATTTGGATAGAAAACACTCTGAAGATTCTAAAACTGTTTGAATCATGTCTGTGAGTATAACAGAACTTATTTAGCAGGCGAAACCCCGAGGACAAACCATTCAGATTTTTCTTTTTTTGAGGTCACTCTCTTTTCAATGAGTTTTCATTGGGAAACCAGATTTCTAATTGACCTGCTTGCAATTCCTACCGCTTCCACTGGATGTCAACAGTCTTGAGAAATTGGTTGAGGTTATTCCTTTGTGTAATGAAGAAGTACGGCCATCTTGAACGAGAGTCACATTAAGTGTCCTGTTAGATAGAAGCACGTGAGCAGAAAGCTGGCTATAGTTGGTTTTAATCCTGTATTGAACACAGATCATCCCGTCTTCAATTTGATCGATTATCAACGTTAAAAAATACCTAAAGTTGTATTACAAAAGTAGTTTGACATTTTTTGGCAAAGTTTACAGGTAACCTTTGAGATATTTTGTAGTCACGTTCGAGCAATTTGGAAGCAGTGTTTTTCTGGATCAAACGCGCCAAATAAATGGACATTTTGGATATATATCGACGGAATTAATCGAAAAAAAAGGACCATTTGTGATGTTTATGGGACATATTGGAGTGCCAACAACAGAAGCTCGTCAAAGGTAAGGCATGAATTATATTTTTATTTCTGCGTTTTGTGTCACGCCTGGAGGGTTGAAATATGCTTCTCTCTCTTTGTTTACTATTGTGCTATCCTCAGATAATAGCATTGTTTGCTTTCGCCAAAAAGCCTATTTGAATTCTGACATGTTGGCTGGATTCACAACCAGTGTAGCTTTAATTTGGTAACTTTCATGTGTGATTTAATGAAAGTTAGATTTTTATAGTAATTTTCATAGTAATTAATTTGAATTTGGCGCTCTGCATTTTCTCTGGCTTTTTGCCAAGTGAGACAGTAGCGTCCCGCCTAAACTCAGATTTTTGGATATAAATATGAACTTTACCGAACAAAACATACATGTATTGTGTAACATGAAGTCCTATGAGTGTCATCTGATGAAGATCATCAAAGGTTAGTGATTAATTTTATCTCTATTTCCGCTTTTTGTTACTCCTCTCTTTGGCCGGAAAAATGGCTGTGTTTTTCTGTGGCTATCTACTGACCTAACATAATCGTTTGGTGTGCTTTCGCCGTAAATCCTTTTTGAAATCAGACATGTTGGCTGGATTCACAACAAGTGTAGCTTTAATTTGGTGTCTTTCATGTGTGATTTCATGAACGTTTGGTTTTTATGGTAATATATTTGAATTTGGCGCTCTGCATTTTTACTGGCTTTTTGCCAAGTGGGACGTTAGCATCCCACATATCCTAGAGAAGTTTTAAGTATGTTCAGGTGTGTTGGCCGCACCCACAAATTGGCCACACCTGATCTTAATGAGTGCTTGTTTCCTTTGATATGGGGTCTAGTTGACTAGACTAAAATGAACAGCTTTGTATGCGTAAAAAAACATGGCATGTTAGCTCCATCCTTGTGGCACAGTGGACTAATTCCATGGATAGAGAAGAGAAGATTATGTTTGAATCTGATGCTGTGTCACAATAAAAAAATAACTGTTTGCATGACTAATGCCTAAGTAAGTGAATTTCCATGTATCCTATCTGTGCTTGGAGTTCTACAAAGTTAACCCAAAATAATCTAGCAGTGTTATTAAGTCTTATTGAAACATTCAGTGAAAGTTAAGGAGTCATTGTTAATAAGTATGTATTTTTCTTAATTGACTTGTAGAGTTAAATAAAGCTTGAATAAAATAAGAAACTCAAAATAATGTTTACATTCTCAGAGCGTTAATAAAACCTCCCAGGAAAACTTTCAGGGAACCATATTCAAATGTTCTCAGAACCTCCCTGCAAACTAAAAACTAACATTCCCAAAACAGGCTAAATGTTCACTTCAGTTCTCAGAACGTTATAGCTTGGTTCCTAGGAAACCTATAGCTTGGTTCCCAGAACCAATGGGAAATGAGAAATGTACATTTCCACAACTTCCAAGGAACCAAATGTGCTAGCTAGGCAACATGATGTGAGGGAACAAGACAACCTTATTGGAGGGAGAGAAAAATGTGTTTTATTATCAGCATGGTATCTGAAATATTTCTGTGGACTTATGTTTGCAATTGAGAATACTTCATTTTATGAGCAGAAGAGCCTTGTGACACTGGAGCCAACAGGCCTAACACCCATCAACCCATCCACCCATGTCAAGTGAAACGTAATATTTCTCAGCTGAGCTAATAACTCTGTCTCTATCTACCATTTAAGTGCCTGGTATTTTGCTTAGGCTACATGATCAATAGGCTACATGAGCACTTTCCTCTGCCTGCCTTTTATGAGCTTCTCACTCACTGCACAACTGCAGTGAGTTTCTAACGGTTCGCAAATCAGCAGAACGCATCCCGACTGATAAAGTTGTGGAAAACCTCATCACATGAGTATCCTATCACAGTGTAAATATTTGTCAAGAGTTGTAAGCGCATTTTATAAATAGGTCATCTAAATACGAATTAATGAAAAAATACTTACTTTGTCTTGGGTGATGGCTTCTTGATTCACCAAAAAAGTTTGAGTGCGTTTTAAAGTTTTCAATGGCTCTCCGTTCTTGTATTATCAGGTTTAAAAGTTTTTCTTATCAGGTTTAAAAGTTTTTCTTACCAGTTCCTCTGTCTCTTACATACGCGTCTTAGATACTGGTTTATACGCTCCTTAGGAATGCAAACGGCATTTGATTTGACACACCCTCTGCTTCAAGCCTCCCCTCCCTCCGCCCCTCTCTCCAGTCACCGTTAGCACAGTAGTAGGCTATATCAAATGAACCATTGTAGCCCAGGATGTCCTGTGTGGAGCATCGAGGCACAGCATAGCAAACCCGCAGGTTACGCAATAGCAGGCCGTTTGTTTCCAATGCAGAAAGGGAGGGGAAATACAGGGAAAGGCAGTGGATCGAATAAAAGAAAGGCATGTGGTAAGAAAAAAAAGCGACATAGGGAAGGAAGTGAGTAACAAAGACTGGTCATCACCCTACCCTACCCTCATCTACAGTGGGTGGACTGTGATGATCATATCGATCACCTTTGGATACAGTGGCAGCTGAGTGTAAACTGTCCATTCTAAACTAAGTCAAGGGACATTTTAGCATCTCCAATGTCCGAATTTAACATCTACCCGAGTGGCTGCTTGACATAATACTGTAGGCCTTCTCATTCCCTCTCTAAATTTGGATACAACTCATCACTGTTTCCTAATGCATGTAAAGACAGTGAGTGAGCTAAACAGTAGGCCTACACACAACACACACATCCCTAAAAAGGTTAGTATGGTCTCATTCCTTGTCAACTTCCCTTAATGATTTTCGGTTCTGTTTTACTTTACACCCCCGCCTCACTTTTTCATAACTCATGACCTCACAAGCTGGACCCCATCTGTGACAAGAGTTCCTCTGAGTTCCTATTGTGATCCTCTCAGAAGGTCATATCCTGGATCAATATCCTTTTTGGTCATGGGGCTGAAATGACAAGCTGAGGCAGATGGAGAGTTTGAGCAGAATAAAAATAAAGAAGAGAAAAAAAGAATGTTGGTCTTTCAGGATTACATTCAGTCAGAAACAATGACACATGATGACATGAGCACATATCATTTATTAGTCTGTACTGTGCTCTCAGAAACCTCCTCCCACGTTCAACTCATCAGGTGAATGAAAACACCTGTCACCAACACCTGAGTTCCAAGTCTCACGGTGATGTTCCCACCCACTAGGCATACACTGGTTGAATCAACATTGCTTCCATGTCATTTCAATTAAATGAAGTTTAACCAACGTGGAATAGACATTGATTTGACATTTGTGCCCAGTATGTCCTCACAGAGACCTGTCATGTAGCAGTGGAGGGGAAAGTATGACTTGGCAGGTCTGTGGTTTACTTTATCATCACAAACTGCCCTGCCCTGCCCTGTCCTGTCTAAACTTGCCCTTGCAGAGTGATAAATAATACCTTTAACATCATGTTGACGTGATTGAATGTGATGAAGAAGGTAATAATCAGGATGCAATGAATAGATTCTCTTACAAAACCTTTGTCCTACAAAATCTCACAAAACCACCCACTCTTTAAATCTCAGGTTTATACTCACATGTAAAAAGAAAATGAATGCTTGTCTTACTACAGTACACCTAACACAGTCTAGAATTAGAGTTCTTGTGATTGAGGCTGAGGGTCAAGAGTCACGATTGGTATATGCCATATTGACACTTTGTTAAAAATTAACGGAGTCACCACTCCCATTACTACTACAGCTGAATGTGTAAGGAAAGTCTTTTTAAAATTCAGTGGTCAACGGCAGCTCAAACATCTTTGGAATCAGGGTGTGACTATGACCCGAAAGATGAAAGCTGACTGCTACCTCAAATCTACTGCATAGAATCTGAATAATCCCTGCAAATATTGGCAAGTAGTGAAAGGTTTGGAGTGCAAAAGAAATGTACAACTTCCTAAACAACTGCTGGTAGACACATAAGCGGTAAGTGAGAGAACCTCTATTTTGAACTCTTTTAATCAGCATTTCCTTGACGCAGGCAAATTATTTGAAAGTGTTAAATGTCAAAATGAGCACCCTGTGAAATGACCTGATACCCCTGTCTATTCCTTCTCCAGGTTCTCCTTCTCACCCTTCTCTGTCTCAGAGGTGCGTAGAGACCTGAAGGCAAATTGATGTCAAAATCATCCACTGCCCCTGATGATCTATTCCCCCGCCTTCTACAATTGGCTGCCGACATCATTGCTATGCCTTTAACATGCATCTGCAACCTCACTTTAGAAAGGAATGAAATCCCCAAACTATGGAAATCAGCATATTTGTCCTACCTTTTTTGGAAGGAGGAGATCCCACTCAACTGAACAACTATCGGCCCATATCTAAATTGTCTGTTTTGGCAAAAGTAGTCCCTAGTCAATAAACAGTTTATGATCTACCTTCAGGAAAACAACATTCTGAGTGGCATGCAATCAGGTTTCAGGTCAAGCCACAGCACTGCGACAGCAACCTTGAATGTTTTGAATGATATCCACTGTGCCCTGGATGACAACCACTGTGCCCTGGATGACAACCACTGTGCCCTGGATGACAACCACTGTGCCCTGGATGACAAGTTGCATTGTGTATCTTGTGTTCATAGACTTTTCGAAAGGTTTTGACATTGTCGACCATACTGTCTTTGTGCAGAGTTTGAAGTCTATCGGGATTACTGGTCATGCTATGGAGTGGTTTGTGAACTACCTGTCAAATCGAACCCAGTGTGTTAAGGCAGATGGTTGTACCATAGATCTGCGCTCAGGTGTGCCTGAACGATACATTTGAGGCCTCCTATTGTTTATTATCTATCCATTTTTTTTTACCAGGTAAGTTGAACAAGAACACATTCTCAACAACAACCTAGGGAATAGTTACATGGGAAAGGAATGAGCCAATTGGAAGCTGGGGATGATTAGGTGGCTATGATGGTATGAGAGCCAGATTGGGAATTTAGCCAGGACACCAGGGTTAGGCCGTCATTGTAAATAAGAATTTGTTCTTAAACTGTCTTGCCTAGTTAAATAAAGAATACAAAAATAACACCCCTACTCTTAGATCTTTAGTGACCACAGAGAGTCAGAACACCAGTTTAACATTCCATCTGAAAGACAGATTTGGGATTATTATTTTTTTGACCAGAGGAAAGAGTGCGTCCTAATGGCCCTCCAGGCCCACTTACAGCAGCATCTGGTCTCCCATCCACAAAACAGCCAGACCAACACTGCTTAGCTTCAGAGGCAAGCCAGCAGTGGGATGCAGAGTGATATGCTGCTGACATATTGAGTCAGCTGTTGTACATTTTTATGCTGAAACCGTTATTCTCTACTCTAGTGGCAGCAGTTCGACTTTTGAAAAGGCTCAAACAGCTCCTACTCGTACAGATTCTGTTGAATGGTGTTAAAAGATCTGTGAGCTTTTTAAGCAAAAGCTCAAACAGTTTTTAACACCGTTTAACAGAATCTGTACGAGTTGGAGCTTGTTCTAAATTCCTCAAAATCAAAATGCATGGTATTTTCCAAAAGTGAACACTGATAACCATGTCATTACTACCTTGGAAGGACATTCCATAGAGTTTGGAAAAGATGACAAATTGAGCTTTACTACCCATGTAGAACCTTGTCAGGAAACTCAAGTTGCGTATTGGGTTTTATTAACGGCACAAGGCTTTATTTTTCTTTGCCGACAAAGGGGGTTGATTCATTGTACTTTTTTTTCTGTGTTGGACTATGGTGATAATATTTATGTGCAAGCCTCAAGCTCTACACTGAAGGCTCTTGACTGTCTATCATGCATCCTTCGTTTTGTCACTAACCAGAGATGTCTAACTCACCTTTGTAAACTTTACAATGCCGGGTGGACATCGCTAGCAACACGCAGACTCAAACACTGGTACATTCTTATTTATAAGGCCATATTAGGAAAACTGCCATTTTATCTATCATCTCTTCTAGCTTGAAACGAAAACACATACATGTACAAGCTCAGATCCTAATCTTGTTTTATGCTGACAGTTCCAAACATTAAAAAAAAGTATTTTCATTATTCAGCCCAATGGTCTTGGAATTCCCTCCAAGCCAACCTAAAGCCACAGGACCTGGTGTCCCTAGAGGAGTTCAAAGGTCGAATAGATGAACAGGTTGGTGAGTCATGTAGCTGTTTCTAGTTGTCACCCAATATCACTAGTCAGCGTTGCCTTATGTAAGGAAACATGTTGTTTGATACTGTAATGACCCTGTAATTTCACGTATTGCACTGTAATATTTTTTGACTTGTGTCGTCTAAATGTTCTTTACTGGCGTATTGCTTTTTATACTGATGTATCTTCGTCTGGTTGATGTTATGTGCCTGTTTGTCTGAAACGGATGTGTTGATGCTGCTGCCTTGGTCCAGGTCTCTATTGAAAAATAGATTTGTATCTCAATGAGACAAACCTGTTTAAATAAAGGTTAAATAAAACAAGCATTGGGGAAAGGCCAAGCCAGGGTCAGAGCAGGTATTTCAGGAATTGATTCTATATCACCACTGGACTATCATACTATCAATGTTTCTCTAACAGGATATGGGTTGGGTCAGGGCTGGTATTTACAGTGCCTTGCAAAAGTATTCACCCACTTAGAGTTTTTCCTATTTTGTTGCATTACAACCTGTAATTTAAATGGATTTTTATTTGGATTTCATGTAATGGACATACACAAAATAGTCCAAATTGGTGAAGTGACATGAAAAAATAACTTATTTAACAACATTAAAAAAAAAATGAATAACTGAAAAGGGGCTGGTGCATACAGTTGAAGTCTGAAGTTTACATACACCTTAGCCAAATACATTTAAACTCAGTGTTTCACAATTCCTGCCATTTAATCCTAGTAAAAATTCCCTGTCTTAGGTCAGTTAGGATCACCACTTTATTTTAAGAATGTGAAATGTCAGAATAATAGCAGAGAGAATGAATTATTTCAGGTTTTATTTCTTTCATCACATTCCCAGTGGGTCAGCAGTTTACATACACTCAATTAGTATTTGGTAGCGTTGCCTTTAAATTGTTTAACTTGGGTCAAACGTTTCGGGTAGCCTTCCACAAGCTTCCCACAATAAGTTGGGTGAATTTTGGCCCATTCCTCCTGACAGAGCTGGGGTAACTGAGTCAGGTTTTGTAGGTCTCCTTGCTTGCACACGCTTTTTCAGTTCTGCCCACACATTTTCTATAGGATTGAGGTCAGGGCTTTGTGATGGCCACTC
Organism: Salvelinus namaycush; assembly: GCF_016432855.1. Taxonomy (NCBI): domain Eukaryota; kingdom Metazoa; phylum Chordata; class Actinopteri; order Salmoniformes; family Salmonidae; genus Salvelinus; species Salvelinus namaycush. The sequence goes on along the minus strand of NC_052317.1, from coordinate 34,907,574 downwards.
CAATACCTTGACTTTGTTGTCCTTAAACCATTTTGCCACAACTTTGGAAGTATGCTTGGGGTCATTGTCCATTTGGAAGACCCATTTGCGACCAAGCTTTAACCTCCTGACTGATGTCTTGAGATGTTGCTTCAATATATCCACATAATTTTCGTTACGCATGACGCTATCTATTTAGTGAAGTGCACCAGTCCCTCCTGCAGCAAAGCACCCCCACAACATGATGCTGCCACCCCCGTGCTTCACGGTTGGGATTGTGTTCTTCGGCTTGCAGGCCTCCCCCTTTTTCCTCCAAACATAACGATGGTCATTATGGCCAAACAGTTCTTTTTTTGTTTCATCAGACCAGAGAACATTTCTCCAAAAAGTACAATCTTTGTCCCCATGTGCAGTTGCAAATTGTAGTCTGGCTTTTTCATGGCGGTTTTGGAGCAGTGGCTTCTTCCTTGCTGAACGGCCTTTCAGGTAATGTCGATATAGGACTCGTTTTACTATGGATATAGATACTTTTGTACCTGTTTCCTCCAGCATCTTCACAAGGTCCTTTGCTGTTGTTCTGAGATTGATTTGCACTTTTCGCACCAAAGTACGTTCATCTCTAGGAGACAGAACGCATCTCCTTCCTGAGCGGTATGACGGCTGCGTGGTATAGTTATGCATGCTCAAGTGTTCTGTTTTTTTTGGTCTTATTTCTTGTTTGTTTCACAATAAAAAATATTTTGCATCTTCAAAGTGGTAGGCATGTTGTGTAAATCAAATTATACAACCCCCCCCCAAAATCTATTTTAATTCTAGGTTGTAAGGCAACAAAATAGGAAAAATGCCAAGTGGGGTGTATACTTTTGCAAGCCACTGTACTGTAAAACATTGGCCCGTAGCCCATGACAGTCTGAAAGAGCTGAAATATTTGAATAGAGCATATTGAAGAGCATGGGTATTTACCTCGACTAACCTGTACCCCTGCACATTGACTCTGTACCGGTAACCCCTGTATATAGCCTCATGATTGTTATTTTATTGTGTTACTTTTTTAGTACATTTTTTCATTTTTTACTTTACTTTATTTAGAAAATATGAACTCTACTTTCTTAAAACTGCATTGTTGGTTAAGGACTTGAAGGGTAAAGCATTTCACGGTACGATATACACTTGTTGTATTCTGTGCATGTGACAAATACAATTTGATTTGATTTTGATTTGACTTTGTATCTTTGGAGCCCTGAAATTCATTAAACGGAAATAGGCAAACAATGAATTGTTTAATATAGTGACTTATGGTTTGTTGGGCTGGGTTTTAAGAAGGCAAACCAACACAATGAAGAACATTCAATAGGAGGTGATGGCTTTGGGGATAATTTTGACAGACAACCAAGAGGAGAGGGCCACATTGGACATGTATGGAATATAAATATATTGTAGATTAAGGTAACCAAATTTTGGACATTTAAATTAGGGAAATGTTTCATATGTTGTAGATTACACAGAGAGAGAGAACCTATAGATGAAGAGAACTCAGCAACATTATTAAGGTCAGGAAGGGAGTGAGGGAATTATTAAATAAATTAATAAAACAGATGATCTATGTGCATGTTTTGCATATACAGTACATTTGACATGTTTTATCGTGCTTTATTGGTCATGTCTTTACTGTGTCTAAGGGTTTACGTCAGGGGAGTGGAGGGATCTTCTAATCAAGAGTTCTAGCTACTGCCCTGGTGACATCATACGGGTGATGTCCTCACCGTGAGGCTTACATTAATGTGATGAAATGTGTATGCATTTGTGTGTGAGTCAAGGGATGTGAGACAATGTGATGACGATGATTCTTTTTTCTTTTTATCAACCCATTCATAAAACACACATACTGTATTTGCCAACCATTAACCACTATTCATGATTCACTAAATTGCCCTGGGGATAAAACAATGACACAAAGCCAAGAGCCCCCTGACAGTTTATTTAAAAAAAACACGACTTTTGCACATTGACGTCATCATCACGCCCCAAAAACACAGCATTGCCAGACAAGTCACAGGAGCTACAACGCTGAAGCATCCGTTTAACGTTTTCTCACCACCAAATATGGTAGTGAGAGGTAGTCGCGTGTAGTGGGATAGTATGGAACTAGGGCCGATTTTCTGCTAATCGACGTCTTATCGACGAAACATATGATCTCAATAAATGTTTATGTTCATAAAACTACAATCTGTTATGGACACAGTTCACAAAGTTTTATAGACTTGACGCTTTGCCAAAGTTTTAAAAAATTGCTTTGTTTAGAAACAGAGCAAAGTCGAATTGAATTTGTGCACACACGAACATCAAGGGAGGCGTTCCCTAACGGAAATATGCAAATCCACGCTACAACGCGCCAATAGGATCTCGCTAGCTCGTGCTTGGCTTTGCCGACCTCCTTGCTTGTTCTGTCCACTATGGTTCATTTGCTCCCACTGTAAACGACACAGATGAACTATCTTGGGTTAGTTATAAATATTTTTGCCATCGCTTCACATGTGAGTTATACTATTAGCTAGCTTGCTGACTGTATTTTGTAACATTTATATTGTAATATGTATTGTTACTGATTTGACTCATATGGTAAACTTATAAGATATTGTAATGAAACAGGCAGGGAGCAGGTCTCGAACCCTCGACCTTCTAGCCCGAAGTCCGGCGCGCTATCAACTGTGCCGCAAAAGCATACTCAAGCGGCAGAATCGATTCCCGCGCTTATAAACCCAGGGTCGTTACACTACTCCCTCCTTTCAAAGAGCGCGTCCTCGCGACTTTACGTCTTACAGGAACGCGCTCACCGGCCAAGCACACGCACTGTCGTGGATGCGAGGTCCGATCACTTCCGACACCAGTGTAATGAAACAGGCAGGGAGCAGGTCTCGAACCCTCGACCTTCTAGCCCGAAGTCCGGCGCGCTATCAACTGTGCCGCAAAAGCATGCTCAAGCGGCAGAGTCGATTTCCGCGCTTATAAACCCAGGGTCGTTACAATATTAATAAAGATCAACAATGTAGGCGATTTGAATAGATAGAGGGTTGTAGCTGGCTTCCACGACCATGGTTTCTTTGTTAGCTACTATAACGTTAGCTAGTTTCACCAGAAGCAGATTCAGATCATACATATTGTAATGAAACAGCAGGGAGCAGGTCTCAAACCCTCGACCTTCTAGCCTGAGGTCCGGGGCGCTATCGACTGTGCCGCAAAAGCATGATCGTGCGGCAACGTCGATTTCCGCGCTTATAAACCCAGGGTCGTTACACTACTCCCTCCTTTCAAAGAGCGCGTCCTCGCGCTAGCTACGTCTTACAGGAACGCGCTCACCGGCCAAGCACACGCACTGTCGTGGATGCAAGGTCCGATCACTTCTGACACCAATGTAATGAAACAGCAGGGAGCAGGTCTCGAACCCTCGACCTTCTAGCCCGAGGTCCGGCGCGCTATCGACTGTGCCGCAAAAGCATGATCGTGCGGCAATGTCGATTTCCGCGCTTATAAACCCAGGGTCGTTACAATATTCTTCATTTGTTGACCGCTCCTTAAACGAAAGTGGTCAAAATTAGATGTTTCACTTGACAGAAAAATGATCTTGGCTTGTCAGTTAACTCGTAGCTTCCTAGAGAGAGATGAAGGAGGAGGAGATAAAGAGATGCGGTGGAAGAGGAGCGGAAGAAAGAAGGGATGAAGAGAGAAGGATAGGAGAAGCAGGTGAATGAGGAGAAGATGGAGCGAGAAAGAGAGGAGTGGGTGGAATAGGAGGTGAAGAAGGAGGTGCCAGGAAGCGTCTGGATGCTTCTCCCAATCTGGGCTACGTGAAGCACGTGTGAAGCACGTGTCATAACGGTATTGCAACTGAAAGCACGTGTCATAATGGTATTGCAACTGGAAGCACGTGTCATAACGGTATTGCAACTGAAAGCACTTGTCATAATGGTATTGCAACTGGAAGCACCTGTCATAATGGTATTGCAACTGGAAGCACGTGTCATAACGGTATTGCAACTGAAAGCACGTGTCATAATGGTATTGCAACTGGAAGCACCTGTCATAATGGTATTGCAACTGAAAGCACTTGTCATAATGGTATTGCAACTGAAAGCACTTGTCATAATGGTATTGCAACTGAAAGCACATGTCATAACGGTATTGCAACTGAAAGCACTTGTCATAATGGTATTGCAACTGGAAGCACGTGTCATAACGGTATTGCAACTGGAAGCACTTGTCATAATGGTATTGCAACTGAAAGCACTTGTCATAATGGTATTGCAACTGGAAGCACTTGTCATAATGGTATTGCAACTGGAAGCACGTGTCATAATGGTATTGCAACTGGAAGCACGTGTCATAATGGTATTGCAACTGGAAGCACGTGTCATAATGGTATTGCAACTGAAAGCACGTGTCATAATGGTATTGCAACTGAAAGCACGTGTCATAATGGTATTGCAACTGGAACTGGAAGCACTTACCTGATTTGTTTAATGAAAGTCTGGTTAAAAAGGCCTCTTCTTTCCAGCTCAGCATGAAGAATAAACCCATAGGGCCACGCAATGCTCTATACTCCCCACTAGATGGCAGTGTGATTGCAAAGAATCACATGATGATAATGCACTGCAACTTCACCATTAATCAGCTCTTAAAGCACATGTCTGTATGGATACTACTGTATCTACTGGATACTACTGTATCCATACAGAGAGAGCTTATAGGCTGATAGCATTGGAGGTAAAATAAATGATATGTTATTGAGTAATAAGTTCAGTTAATCCTCTTCATGTAATCTATTGTGTATAATTGTTTTCAACAATAGGCCTATGTCCAAACATTCAAATTGATACTAATGCCATAAACCCATTATGTCGTACTCTAGCCAAAAAGAGCTTAAGAACCACATGTCATTTTCCTTTTCCCCCTTGACCTGCTATTAATCCACATTAGGGGGGTTTAGTGGGCTTTCAGACCATATTGGTGTTGATTTGCCACTTTTCCTCTGACAATGCAATCACTTAGCATGATGCGTTGTCTCTACTGTATTCTGTGGGGCACGATTCTTATGCAACAAAATCTGCATGAATAAGAAGCCACACTGTACTCCTTGGAAACTCTGTGGTTGTTTATTAGTGTGCGTGTATAATCTGATGTATATGCACAGGGGAAGCCGGCAGAACACTGACCTTTAGGGTACAATGATGCAGTGCTCCATGAAAATAAATCACAACCATTCCCCTGGGATTCAGAGCAGCATCCCTCAATGCCATTCGACGTCTTAGTTACTTCAGTACATGGCAGCTATCAGTACATGAGCACAGCTGCCTTCATCTGCATTCTGCTCCATCCCCCTCCTGCTAAATTGCCTCTTTCATAACATACCGCCACACGTACGCACTCACACACACATACACAGAAACAAAGATATGCATATTAATATCATTGTGTGTTTAGAGATGTAGCCTATACTCCAATTTACTAAGAATGAGTTTACTTGTTTTTAGGTGATGTTTTAAAGATTAGTCAGGATATAAATGCTATCTGGCATAGATATTAGTACACCTCTTTCACCTCTTTACCTCTCTCTCCCCATCCCTCCCCATCCCTCCTCTTCATCTACCCAGTCTGTCTCTGTCTTTGCCCAGAGAATGAGTCAGCATAGGAGTGATAGAAGGCATCTGGCATCTGTCACGATTTGAGAGACTGATCAGGTTTCAGTGAAGAATCATGTCTCATTTTCTATAATTTTACACTTTGCTTTACCCCTGTACTCTCCAATTTGAGCTTCTCATTATGTGGTGCGTGTTCAAATGTGATTTCAGTGTGACAGTGAGTCTACAGCTATTTTTGAGTGTGTTACTGTGATTTTGATAATATGTTAATGCATATGTGGTGTCCTTCAAGTGTACAGTATATTTGTCAATTTGTGCAGGCCTGTGTGAGAGAGAGGTGTGTATTAAATAGCTCTGACTAGTCCTAGGCTGAATATAATATCCGTTTCCTCTACTTTCTCTTGAACACAGACAGCACATCACTGCTTATTTCTGTCCCTCTCTCTTCTGGAAAAAAAACAAAACAACCTACTCCAAAAGATTGGAAAAAAAGATTAAAAGACAGATGCCAAAGGACTCTGGGACTCTGTGTCTCCTTGACAACAGTCTCCAAGCAACCATCACTCTTCAACCCCCATCTCCCCCTACTCCTCTGTCTGTCCCTTCCCCTATCTTCCCTCTCCATCTCAAGAGTTCACCTGGATTCACTTCAGCCAGCCCCCATGAACATCAGTAGTTCTGAGTCTGTAGCTTTGGCTGTGTATTCCCCTCTGAAAGGGAACAGAGTGTGTGATGTTATTTTTGCCCACAAACTAGGGGAAAGTAGAAAGAACTGTGCAATTCTGGGACACAATACTTGCACGGTGGTAAATGCCAGAAGACTTCTAATGTTTTCATTCTGGAGGAGTACAATAACATGTTGACATTGAAGTTATTTTTTTATCCCCCGAAGTGTTGCTGTTGTACTTTTACTTGAAGAACTGACACAGCAGAATTATTTTTTTATCCCCCGAAGTGTTGCTGTTGTACTTTTACTTGAAGAACTGACACAGCAGAAATTTAAACTAGAGCACATATACCTGCCCTCAATAGCCTTTGTATAATTTTTGTAGTAAGCCCTTTAGGATGACTTTGGGCTCTATTCAATTCATATTGTTGTGGAAAATTGCAAGATTATGTTATAATGCTTGTATTGCATTATAATGGTTGTTTTATTCGACAGAATAGAGTATTGTGTGTGTGTGTTCCACTGAGGATGGGCCTCTATGAGATAGCACTGACAGAGGAGATTTACGATGTCTTTGGGTGATAAAACCTAAAGAGCATTCCAGAGAACATGAGCTAATGGTTCTGTTCTATGCCGTACCAGGGAGAGACGGTTCTAGTTTGGAGTAGGAGGGCCAGACACTGGTCTTTACAATGAAAATTGTTGACACAGCAGTAACTGTCTGCTATGTTTTATAGATATCTTTCATACAAATCTTAACCTTTGTGAACTGTTCCTAAGATCTGTGGTTCGTCAGTGTAAGTTGAGAGGGGTGTATCTTGGCTATAAAAGATCTTTGTACTTTTCTGTTGGTACTTCTCAACGGTTCATTAGAAATAGTGAATTGTTGAAAGTCAAATGCTATTGCAAAGCTTATTATTATTAAAGATGTAGTTTAAGTATAACTCTGACTGGTGTGTAGTTTGTAACTCTCCTCATTTGGTAAAGCAGAAATATGCCACCTCAATATCATGGAAGTTTAGCGTGATTGAAATGTAAAGGCAATGTTTCGAGTTAGCGAAGACTGCATTCACGGTAAACACTGCATTTGTTGGCTCCAGGGTGACTGGTGTTTAAAAAAAAAAAAGAGAAACAACCCAAAAAACAAATCTATGAGCATGACGGCTCGGCTCAATCAGAAATACAGATTGTATAGAGCCCTTTATTTTAAGAACAAGATCATTGTATTGGTCAATTATACACCAGGTCTAACTGAAATTTGCTTCCACTTTTAGCCCTTCCGAAAGACACACATACATACACAGGTTTTAGAGAGGTGCGGGGGGCTGCCATCTTGGGTGCCCAGGGAGCTGTTATTTTGGGGGGGTGGTATGTGTCTTGCTCAAGGGCACAACAGGAGCCAATGACATCTAGGATTTGATGCCAGCAACCCTCCGGTTGCCAACTCACTTCCCGACAGATTTTTCCCGTCGGTCCCGGGACTCGACCTGCCAAACTTCTGGCTGCTGGCTTGCCTCTCTAACTGCTAGGCTACCGTATAACGCTTGTACGCTATTGTCATGTTCACACAAATGAGACAAGAGCATAACACTCATCAAGGACGTCAAACAAAATTTATTTATTCTCTTTCGAAAGACAAGAGCGCAAAATAATAGACAGTGACAAATAAGTGAGCATGTGTAGCTAAATGTATATCAATGATGTTGCCACACGCTGTCAACACATCCAAGCAACGTTTCCAGAACGCTTATTATTGTGTTTGCCTGTGTGGCCAGCCCTCACAGTGCTCTGTTCTATGGTAGTGAATGTTTATGTAAATGTTCCGTATGTACGTACTGTATGTACACAATTTCAGCAGGAAAAAAAACAATCTAACATGAAACAACCACAGGTAGGCTAGTTGAGTCTTTCTCGCCATCTCCTCTTATACAGTGCCTTCGGAAAGTATTCAAACCCCTTGACTTTTCCCACATTTTGTTACGTTACAGCCTTGTTCTAAAATGGATTAAATAAAAACAATTCCTCAGCAATCTACACACAATACCCCATAATGACAAAATGAGAATATGAATATGCACATATAAATATATGGATGAGCGATCGCCGAACGGCATAGGCAAGATGCAGTAGATGGTATAGAGTACAGTATATACATATGAGATGAGTAATGTAGGGTATGTAAACATTATATAAAGTGGCATTGTTTAAAGTGACTAGTGATACATTTATTACATCCAATTTTTTATTATTAAAGTGGCTAGAGATTTGAGTCAGTCAGTATGTTGGCAGCAGCCACTCAATGTTAGCGATTGCTGTTTAAGTCTGATGGCCTTGAGATAGAAGCTGTTTTTCAGTCTCTCGGTCCCAGCTTTGATGCACCTGTACCTGACCTCGTGGCTCGGGTGGTTGTTGTCCTTGATTATCCTTTGGGCCTTCCTGTTACATCGGGTGGTGTAGGTGTCCTGGAGGGCAGGTAGTTTGCCCCCAGTGATGCGTTGTGCAGACCTCACAACCCTCTGGAGAGCCTTGCGGTTGTGGGCGGAGCAGTTGCCGTACCAGGCTGTGATACAGCCCGACAGGATGCTCTCGATTGTGCATCTGTAAAGGTTTGTAAGTGTTTTTGGTGACAAGCCAAATTTCATCAGCCTCCTGAGGTTGAAGAGACGCTGTTGCGCCTTCTTCACCACTCTGTCTGTGTGGGTGGACCATTTCAGTTTGTCCGTGATGTGTACGCCGAGGAACTTAAAACTTTCCACCTTCTCCACTACTGTCCCATCGATGTGGATGGGGGATGCTCCCTCTGCTGTTTCCTGAAGTCCATGATCATCTCCTTTGTTTTGTTGACGTTGAGTGAGAGGTTATTTTCCTGACACCACACTCCGAGGGCCCTCACCTCCTCCCTGTAGGCAGTCTCGTGATTGTTGGTAATCAAGCCTACCACTCTAGTGTCGTCTGCAAACTTGATGATTGAGTTGGAGGCGTGCATGGCCACGCAGTCATGTGTGAACAGCGAGTACAGGAGAGGGCTGAGAAAGCACTCTTGTGGGGCCCCAGTGTTGAGGATCAGCGGGGTGGAGATGTTTCCTAGCCTCACCACCTGGGGGCGGCCCATCAGAAAGTCCAGGACCCAGTTGCACAGGGCGGGGTCGAGATCCAGGGTCTTGAGCTTAATGAGGAGTTTGGAGGGTACTATGGTGTTAAATGGTGAGCTGTAGTCGATGAACAGCATTCTTACATAGGTATTCCTCTTGTCCAGTATTCCTCTTATCGATCTGACTTCTCTGGAGAGACCTGAAAATGGCTGTGCAGCAACACTCTCCATCCAACCTGACAGAGCTTGAGAGGACCTACTGAGAAGAATGGGAGAAACTCCCTAAATACAGGTGTGCCAAGCGTGTAGCGTCATACAAAAGAAGACTTGATGCTGTAATCGCTGCCAAAGGTGTGTCATGTTTGTTGATGGAATGAGGAGAGCAAGGTGCAGCGTGGTAGGCGAACGTCTTACTTTATTTAAAATGAACACCGAAAAAAGACAAAACGAACGTAAAGTACTGCAGGCTACACAGCAACTATACAAAATCAAGATCCCACAAACTAAAGGTGGAAAAAAGGCTACCTAAGTATGATACCCAATCAGAGACAACGATAGACAGCTGCCTCTGATTGGGAACCATACCCGGCCAACAAAGAAATAGAAAAACTAGAATGCCCACCCAAATCACACCCTGACCTAACCAAATAGAGAAATAAAAAGGCTCTCTAAGGTCAGGGCGTGACAAGGTGCTTCAACAAAGTACTGAGTAAATGGTCTAAATACTTATGTAAATGGAATATTTCTTTTTTTTTTTTTTTTTTAACACATTTGTAAAAAAAATTAAAATACTGTTTTAGCTTCTTCATTATGGGGTATTGTGTGTAGATTTAGGAGGGAAAAAAACGATTTAATCAATTTTAGAATAAGGCTGTAACGTAAGAAAATGTGAAAAATGTCAAGGGTTCTTAATACTTTCCGAAGGCCCTGTATAATCTATATTCCTGTGTTCCTCTAGCAAGCCAATGTGCTCTGACTCAGCCTCAGTCAGCAGTTAGTGGAGTGAGTACTACCAGTCTGTGGGTTCTGCCAGTCGGTGGATTCTGCCAGTCTGGGGTTCTTGCCAGTCTGTGGCTTCTGTCAGTCTGTGGGTTCCGCCAGTCTGTGGGTTCTGTCAGTCTGTGGGTTCTGTCTGTCTGTGGGTTCTGTCTGTCTGTGGGTTCTGTCAGTCTGTGGGTTCTGTCAGTCTGTGGGCTCTGCCAGTCTGTGGGTTCTGTCAGTCTGTGGGTTCTGTCAGTCTGTGGGCTCTGCCAGTCTGTGGGTTCTGTCAGTCTGTGGGTTCTGTCAGTCTGTGGGTTCTGCCAGTCTGTGGGCTCTGCCAGTCTGTGGGTTCTGTCAGTCTGTGGGTTCTGTCAGTCTGTGGGTTCTGTCAGTCTGTGGGCTCTACCAGTCTGTGGGTTCTGTCAGTCTGTGGGTTCTGTCAGAGTTTTCCCTGTCAGGTCTGGGCCCTAGTTACAAATATTCCTTACTTCTATTCATTTAGAGCGATTTACTTATTGCTAGGCTCTGCAGTAGCTGCATATATATATAGGTAGAGCCTGTAGTTTTTCCTGGTGAGGAAAATCTCCTTGCCCTATTAAATAGGATCATGATTGAGTGCAGGGATGTTTAGCATTGAGTCAGTGTAAAGGAGAGTGTAGTGGGATAAGTGGCCAGATTCCATATAACCGCAAGACTTGAGTTTACATTCACTTTCAAAATAGCTCCTGTAATATATGACCTGCTCCAACCAAGTTCTCTCATCTATGGGATTATTGAGCACTACCTGCTCTAGAGAAAAGAATAATCTCCAAAAGCAATACCTGATATAAAGGGATTATGCAGCAGCGACAATAAATCTGATCGGTATAAAAAGTGCAAGATGAGGCTTTTGTAAAGGGCATTGCATTGGAGATCACAGGGGAGGGATAGTATACCATAGCTTCCGGCCAATAAGAAGTATAATCCAGGACGTTGTTACTATAATTACATGAGCCTACTGGGCAAGTCTTATCTCTGCAAATCTATTCACTGTGTAACATCATGCTTTTAAAAACAGGGACTTAGGTCTACATTAGATCTCTATCAGTCTCTACATAATCATTAGGTCTACATTAGATCTCTATCAGTCTCTACATAATCATTAGGTCTACATTAGATCTCTATCAGTCTCTACATAATCATTAGGTCTACATTAGATCTCTATCAGTCTCTACATAATCATTAGGTCTACATTAGCTCTCTATCAGTCTCTACATAATCATTAGGTCTACATTAGATCTCTATCAGTCTCTACATAATCATTAGGTCTACATTAGATCTCTATCAGTCTCTACATAATCATTAGGTCTACATTAGATCTCTATCAGTCTCTACATAATCATTAGGTCTACATTAGATCTCTATCAGTCTCTACATAATCATTAGGTCTACATTAGATCTCTATCAGTCTCTACATAATCATTAGGTCTACATTAGATCTCTATCAGTCTCTACATAATCATTAGGTCTACATTAGATCTCTATCAGTCTCTACATAATCATTAGGTCTACATTAGATCTCTATCAGTCTCTACATAATCATTAGGTCTACATTAGATCTCTATCAGTCTCTACATAATCATTAGGTCTACATTAGATCTCTATCAGTCTCTACATAATCATTAGGTCTACATTAGATCTCTATCAGTCTCTACATAATCATTAGGTCTACATTAGATCTCTATCAGTCTCTACTTAATCATTAGGTCTACATTAGATCTCTATCAGTCTTTTCCATCTTGCACATTTTCCAATCACCGTTTTCCTACTTGATTCATTAATCTTTCTCCAATATCACTCTTCATAGTTTTTTTCTCTCTCATTGCGTTATGAGTCGTCTCATATCCATCTCATCTTGCAATTCTGATGACTTCACCTCTCTTTCATTCTCTCCCCCTCAGGTACTGCCTCATTTCTAACCAGGTTGTCCTCTGCTCTCTCTCTCTCTCTCTCTCTCTCTCTCTCTCTCTCTCTCTCTCTCTCTCTCTCTCTCTCTCTCTCTCTCTCTCTCTCTCTCTCTCTCTCTCTCTCTCTCTCTCTCTCTCTCTCTCTCTCTCTCTCTCTCTCTCTCTCTCTCTCTCTCTCTCTCTCTCTCTCTCTCTCTCTCTCTCTCTCTCTCCTTTGTGTATCTTCCACTAGTCTTTCTTCCTCTACACTTCTCACCATCCTCCTCTTCCTTTCCCCTTCCATTACTTATCTCCCATCCCCCGTTGTCCTCCTTCATTCTTTCCCCTTTTCACACACCTCCCATCCCCTCTCTCTGTCTGTCTGGTGTGTCACATTGCACTGAGGTCATGGCAAGAGCGTGATTTCTGTCGGAGGATCTTGCTCCCCCGGTGTCTGCTCATCTCCCTGTATTGGCCTCGGTCCCTGTCTCCTCGGCCGTAGGAGCGTGGCACCAGGCCAGTCAGGAAGCGCTTGGCCTTGCTGGTCAGGCTCTCCCTGCGCCCCGCCCCGGGGTCCCCCTCCGTCCAGCCTGGCCCCACGCAGTCACCCCTGGCAGCCTTCACTGCCCCCTCCAGCAGCTCGGTGGTACCGTGGTCCAGGGAGGCAGACAGCTCCAGATATTGGCAGTCATATATCATGGCACTGGAGTGGGCCTCTGTAACACAGAGAGAGGGGCGAGGGATGTAGCAATAGAGAGATACCATGACAGCCATGTTTAGTGGAAAGGAAAAAAATCCCCAATCAGATCAGTTGGGCTTATCCTAATATCTACTACATATAACAGCTGATTGAATGGAGTCTTAACCTGTTAAGAGCGGAATGAAAATTTGAATGGAGCTGAGCCGCTCCATTAAAGGGGATGAGCTGCAGGGATGAGCCACAATAAGATGAGACCACCGTGAGATCATAGTGTTGTGGTGGCAGTGGCTGAGGTGGGAAGAGGATAGAGGAGGGGAGTAGAGAGGAGAGCGAGCGAGAGAGAGAGAGAGCACGAGGGAGAGAGAGAGGAGGGACAAAGAAGGAGAGAGGGAGGAGGGGAGGAGAGAGGGAAGAGGGGGTGACAGAGGGAGGAGAGGAGGGGGGGAAAGAGGGAGGAGGGGGTGTCAGAGGGAGGAGGGGGTGACAGAGGGAGGAGGGGTGAAAGAGGGAGGAGGGTGTCAGAGGGAGGAGGAGGTGACAGAGGGAGGAGGGGGTGTCAGAGGGAGGAGGAGGTGACAGAGGGAGGAGGGGGTGACAGAGGGAGGAGGAGGTGACAGAGGGAGGAGGGGGTGACAGAGGGAGGAGGGGTGTCAGAGGGAGGAGGGGGTGTCAGAGGGAGGAGGGGGTGAAAGAGGGAGGAGGGGGTGTCAGAGGGAGGAGGAGGTGACAGAGGGAGGAGGGGGTGACAGAGTGAGGAGGGGTGACAGAGGGAGGAGGTGTGGGGAGAAGGCAGACTAAGCATTAGAGGGAGAAGTAGATATTAAACAACAGTATTGTGTTACTAACGATGGTTAGAGCTCAGTGAAAGCTGCTGTGGGGAGGACGGCTCATAATAATGGCTGGAACAAAGTGAATGGAATGGCATCAAACTATGTGTTGGATGTATTTGATACCATTCCACCTATTCCACTCCAGCCATTACCAAGAGCCTGTCCTTCCCAATTAAGGTGGTAGCGCTTCGACCCTCAATTAGCTAATGAATGAATAACATTATATATATATATATATTTATATATATATATATATATATATATATATATATATACACAGTGGGGCAAAAAAGTATTTAGTCAGCCACCAATTGTGCAAGTTCTCCCACTTAAAAAGATGAGGCCTGTAATTTTCATCATAGGTACACTTCAACTATGACAGACAAAATGAGAAAAAAAAATCCAGAAAATCACATTGTAGGATTTTTAATGAATTTATTTGCAAATTATGGTGGAAAACAAGATTCTCTAGGTCTGAGATTGATCAGAGATTGATTAGTTGCTTAGCCCCCACCTTGTTGCTGCGCCCTCAACTTCCGGACTTGTCTCAGTGCTGTTGTGCTGTTTGTTGCTACTTGACTATTTGTTTTTTGTTTTTTTGTTTTTTACTTTTAATACATTTACCAACAGCAGTCGCTGTACTCATGATATACAGGAGAACTATCGCCTTATGGCGATGATAGCCGTGCTGCAAGCACAGCTTCAGACACAATCGTTAGGCAAGGGTCATTTCAGTGTAGGAAAGGATGAAATAGCGTCTGTGCCACTAGTAAGTACAGATAGTAGTACAAATCCCCCCTGACAAATCAATTGTAAGTTCTCTCAAGGTTCCGTTTTAGGACCACTATTGTTTTCACTATATATTCTACCTCTTGGTGATGTCGTTCGTATACACAATGTCAACTTTCACTGCTATGCGGACAACACTTGACTGTACATTTCGAAGCCCCAAAATTGCCTACCCTGGAAGTCTGTGTTTCAGACATAAGGAAGTGGATGTCGGCAAATGTTTTACTTTTAAACTCGGACAAAACAGAGATGCTAGTTCTAGGTCCCAAGAAACAAAGAGATCTGCTGTTGGATCTGACAATTCATCTTTATTTAGATTTTTTTTAACCTTTTATTTAAATAGGCAAGTCATTTAATAACAAATTCTTATTTACAATGACAGCCTACACCAGCCAAACCCGGACAATGCTGGGCCAAATGTGCACCGCCCTTATGGGACTCCGAATTACGGGCAGTTGTGATACAGCCTGGATTCAAACCAGGGTATCTGTAGTGACACCTCAAGCACTGAGATGCAGTGCCTTAGACCGCTGCACCACTTGATAGTTGTACAGTCGTCTCAAATAAAACTGAAGGACCTCGGCGTTACTCTGGACACTGATCTCTCTTTTGACGAACATATCAAGAATATCTCAAGGACAGCGTTTTTCCATATTCGTAACATTGCAAAAATCTGAAGCTTTTTGTCCAAAAATGATGCAGAAAAGCTAATCCATGCTTTTGTCACTTGTAGATTAGACTACTGCAATGCTCTACTCTCTGGCTACCCAGATAAAGCATTAAATAAACTTCTGTTAGTGCAAAACATGGCTGCTAGAATCCTGACTAGAACCCACATTTTTTATCATATTACTCCAATGCTAGCCTCTCTACATTGGCTTCCTGTTAAGGCTAGGGCTAATTTAAAACTTGTTTAGGGCTAGGGTCCTTTTTTCTCAATTTCCGCCTGACTGACGTGCCCAAAGTAAACTGCCTGTTGCTCAGGCCCTGAAGCCAGGATATGCATATAATTGGTACCATTGGAAAGAAGACCAATGTTAAAATAATGTAGGAGACTATAACACAATAGATATGGTAGGAGAAAATCCAAAGAAAAACCAACATATAATTTTTTTGGAGAGCCCATGCTCTTCCAATAGAATGTATAGGTAAAAAATGAAATCTAGCTCCCAGTATGCAATTCCTATGGCTTCCACTGGGTGTCAGTAGTCTTTGGCTTGTTTCTTCCAAAACGAGGAAGAATTATGAGTTTTACCACAAGGATACAGACTTGGAAACTCATGTATGCATCGTGACGAGGAGGGCACACACCTGCTAATATCGTTTTCCTATTGAACATACTTCTTTCCGTATGAAATATTATAGTTTAGTTACATTTTAGGGTATCTGAGGATTGGATAGAAACATATTTTGACTTGTTTTAACAAAGTTTAGCGGTAGCTTTTTGGATTCCTTTCTCTGCATGTTGAACGAGTGGATTACTCAAATCGATGGCGCCAACTAAACAGACTTTTTGGGATATAAAGAAGGATTTTATCTAACAAAACGACACTACATGTTGTAGCTGGGACCCTTTGGATGACAAATCAGGGGAAGATTTTCAAAAAGTAAGTGAATATTTAATCGCTATATGTGAATTTATGAAACCTGTGCGGGTGGAAAAATATGGCATGGCATAGCCAGAAGAGGACCCCTCAGAGCCTGGTTCCTCTCTAGGTTTCTTGCTAGGGTCCTAGCCACCGTGCTTCTACATATGCTTTGCTTGCTGTTTGGAGTTTTAGGCTGGGTTTCTGTATAGACCTTTGTGACATCTGCTGATGTAAAAAGGGCTTTCTAAATACATTTGATTGATTGAACTCTTTGGCCTGAATGCCAAGGGTCGCGTCTGGAGGAAACCTGGCACCATCCTTACAGTGAAACATGGCGGTGGCAGCATCATGCTGAGGGGATGTTTTTCAGCAGCAGGGACTGGGAGACTAATCAGGATTGAGGGAATAATGAACGGAGCAAAGTACAGAGAAATCCTTGATGAAAACCTGCTCCTGAGCACTCAGGACCTCAGACTGGGGTGAAGGTTCACCTTACAACAGGACAATGACTCTAAGCACACAGCCAAGACAACACAGGAGTGGCTTTGGGACAAGTCTATGAATGTCCTTTAGTTGCCCAGCCAGAGTTGGGACTTGAACCCGATCTAACATCTCTGGAAAGATCTGAAAATAGCTGTGCAGTGATGCTCCCCATCCAACCTGACAGAGTTTGAGAGGATCTGCAGAAAAGAATGGGAGAAACTCCCCAAATACAGATGTGCCAAGCTTGTAGCATCATACCCAAGAAGAATCGAGGCTGTAATGACTGCCGAAGGTGATTCAACAAAGTACTGAATACTTATGTAAATGTGATATTTCCGTTTATTGGTTTTAATACATTTGCAAAAATTTCTAAAAACCAATTTTTGCTTTGACATTATGGGGTATTGTGTGTAGATTGATGAGGGGAAAAAAACGATTGAATCCCTTTTAGAATACGGCTGTAACGTAACAAACTGTGCAAAAAGTCAAGGGGTCTGAATACTTTCCGAATTCACTGTATATATACATAGTAAGAGAAAGAGAAGGGAGAGAGAAATAACTGTGCCACAGCAATACCATAAATACATTCTATGACCTAAACCCATATCTCAACCACAGGCACCAAACAATACAGTCAATGTTAAGTAGTCCACCAGCCAGGCAAGTTTTCTTCCTTATTCAGGCTCAAATATCGGACAGGGAGTCAGGGCTCAGAATACCGTAGATCGATGGATACAAAAGACAGATGTAGCATTTCCACATCGATGACCACATCATTACTGTGGTTCTCTCTGTCTCACACACACACACACACACACACACACACACACACACACACACACACACACACACACACACACACACACACACACACACACACACACACACACACACACACACACACACACACACACACACACACACACACACACACACACTCTCTCTCTTCTGGACAACCTATACTAAACAAAAAATGTTTCACCCAAAACAAAAGGTCTCACACCCACACTGTACACAAATACCGACTCTCACAACTGTCCCGATTCAATCACTTTTATTCACACACCCCTGCAACAGCCCCTTGTAGCATAGACACCCCAGTCATTTCTCCTCTCTCTTCTCTGATGCTCCTTATCACAGCCTTCCACACATGGCACAGGCAGTGTCACCCCCCCCCCCCCCCCCCCACACACACACACACACTGAGAGGGGAGAGAGAGGTGTGAGAGTGTGTGCATGTGATTGCCGGCTGGTGTTTGTAAGTTTGTGTGGGTGCGTGTGTGTGGGTGCTTGCATGAGTGTAAAGATAGTGACACCAGTCCTCTGTGCTAGAGAGATAATCCAAATAACAACAGAAGACAGGAGGCATACAGCTGAATTCCCCCAGCGGGGGATAAGGTAGGAGGGAGAGCTACGTGTCCATAAACACCTCTACAAGTACGTAGAGGTCACTGCTTTCATTGATAGAATAATAATAAAAGGGTTTTCTGTTGCTTACTGTAGGCTATGTGACTATGAGTTTTGCTATGAGTTTTGCATTGTAATCACGGAAATGTATACAGAGACAGTTGCCATAGCAGTTGCCATACCAGGCGGTGATGCAACTGGTCAGGATGCTCTCGATGGTGCAGCTGTAGATCTTTTTGAGGATCTGGGGACCCATGACAAATCTTTTCAGTCTCCTGTGGGGGAAATGGTGTTGTCGTGCCTTGTTCACGACTGTCTTGGTGTGTTTGGACCATGATAGATTGTTGGTGATGTGGACACCAAGGAACTTGAAACTCTCGACCCGCTCTACTACAGCCCCATCGATGTTAATGGGGGCCTGTTTGGCCCTCCTTTTCTTGTAGTCCACGATCAGCTCCTTAGTCTTGCTCACATTGAGGGAGACGTTGTTGTCCTGGCACCACACTGCCAGGTCTCTGACCTCCTCCCTATAGAATGTCTCATTGTCTGTGAATAGGCCTACCACTGTTGTGTTGTCAGTAAACTTAATGATGGTGTTGGAGTCGTTCTTGGCCATGTAGTCGTGGGTGAACAGGGAGTACAGGAGGGGACTAAGCACGCACCTCTGAGGGACCCCAGTGTTAAGGATCAGCGCGGCAGATGTGTTGTTGCTTCTCCTTACCACCTGGGGGCAGCCAGTCAGGAAGTCCAGGATCTAGTAGAGGGAAGTGTTTAGTCCCAGGGTCCTTAGCTTAGGGATGAGCTTTGTGGGCACTATGGTGTTGAACGCTGAGCTGTAGTCAACGAACAGCATTCTCACATAGGTGTTCCTTTTTCCAGGTGGGAAAGGGCAGTGTGGAGTGCGAATGAGATTGTGTCATCTGTGGATCTTTTGGGACGGTATGCGAATTGAATAGGTGTAGGGTTTCCAGGATGATGGTGTTGATGTGAGTCATGACCAGCCTTTCAAAGGACTTCATTGCTACTGATGTGAGTGCCATGCGGCGGTAGTCATTTAGGCAGGTTACCTTCGCTATCTTGGAAACAGGGACTATGGTGGTCTGCTTGAAACATGTAGGTATAACAGACTCGGTCAGTGAGAGGTTGAAAATGTCAGTGAAGACACTTGCCAGTTGGTTCGCGCGCATTCTGAGTACACGTCCTGGTATTCCGTCTGGCCCTTGTTCTTGTGAATGTTGACCTGTTTAAAGGTCTTGCTCACAGCGGCTACGGAGAGCGTGATCACACAGTTGTCCAGAACAGCTGGTGCTCTCATGCATGCTTCAGTGTTGCTTGCCTTGAAGCGAACATAAAAGGCATTTAGCTCGTCTCATAGGCTCGTGTCACTGGGCAGCTCGAGGCTGGGTTTCCCTTTGAAGTCCAGAATAGTTTGCAAGCACTGCCACATCCGACGAGCATCAGAGCCGGTGTAGTAGGATTCAATCTTAGTCCTGTACTGATGGTTTGTCTGAGGGCATTGAGCGAGTCACTGGTACTTCCTGCTTTAGTTTTTGCTTGTAAGCAGGAATCAGGAAAATAGAATTATGGTCAGATTTGCCAAATGGAGGGCGAGGGAGAGCTTTGTATGCATCTCTGTGTGTGGAGTAAATTTGGTCTAGAGTTTTTTTCCCTCTGGTTGCACGTGACATGCTGGTAAAAATGAGGTAAAACATATGTAAGTTTTACTGCATTAAAGTCCCCGGCCACAAGGAGCGGCGCTTCTGGGTGAGCATTTTCTTGTTTGCTTATGGCATTATACAGCTCGTTGAGTGCAGTCTTAGTGCCAGCATCGGTTTGTGGTGATAAATAGACGGCTACGAATAATATAGATGAAAACTCTCTTGGTAGATAGTGTGGTCTACAGCGTACCATGAGGTACTCTTCCTCAGGCGAGCAATACCTTTAGACTTCTTTAATATTAGACATTGCACACCAGCTGTTATTTACAAATAGACACACACCCCCACCCCTCTTCTAACCAGACATAGCTGTTCTGTCCTTCCGATGCATGGAAAACCCAGCCAGCTCTATATTATCCATGTCGTCGTTCAGCCACGACTCGTGAAACATAAGATATTACAGTTTTGAATGTCCCGTTGGAAGGATAATCGCGAATGGAGTGATTGCATTTTGGCCAATAGAACGGATGGTAGAGGCGGGATACCCACTCTCCGAAGAATTCTCACAAGGCACCCCGATCTCCGTCACCTGTATTTTCGTCTTTCCTTCACGCGAATGACGGGGAGTAGGGCCTGGTCTCGGGGAAGCAGTATATCCTTCGCATCGGACTCATTAAAGAAAATATCTTCATCCAGTTCGAGGTGAGTAGTCGCTGTTCTGATATCCAGAAACTATTTTCAGTCATAAGAGACGGTAGCAGCAGCATTATGTACAAAATAAGTTACAAACAATGAGAAAAAATGAACAAAATAGCACCGTTGGTTAGGAGCCCGTAACGGCAGCCATCCCCTCCGGCACCATTATCCAAAGGTAGTCAACATAATTTCCCGGCCCTAAATGTTTGCTCTTAAACCCACTGGAAGCCATTTCACAGTAAGGGCTCTTTTCAATCTGTATATGTTACAGATTGTGCAATATACATTTAAAGGTCATTTAAGATTGAGCCAACATATTCAGGATTTACCGTGAATGTAGTCTCCACTAACGCAGGAACATTGCCTTTAAATTTAAATCACTCTGAACTTCCATAATATGGATTGAATAGAGCCTAACATCACCAAGCCAAAATGATACTTATGCGTTCTTGAGGTAACAATAACACAGTTCCATTTTTTCTCCCATAAGGAGATTGCAATTGAAAACATGCATCTTCCCATATTGCTCCTCAAAGCAGCCAGAAATAGATTTTTGGTGATCACAGATAAACAGTTTATCTGTGAAATACAGATATGAGAGATAATTGGCATAATACAGAGGCCCAGAATAGATTAACCATGACGATGACCAGCATCCCGGAGTCACCTCTTCACTGTTGAAGTTGAGACTGCTGTTTTGCGGGTACTATTTAATGAAGCTGCCAGTTGAGGACTTGTGAGGCGTCTGTTTCTCAAACTAGACACTCATGTACTTGTCCTCTTGCTCAGTTGTGCACCGGGGCCTCCCACTCCTCTTTCTATTCTGGTTAGAGACAGTTTGTGCTGTTCTGTGAAGGGAGAAGTACACAGCGGTGTACGAGATCGTCAGTTTCTTGACAATTTCTCGCATGGAATAGCCTTCATTTCTCAGAACAAGAATAGACTGATGAGTTTCAGAAGAAAGTTATTTGTTTCTGGCCATTTTGAGCCTGTAATTGAACCCACAAATGCTGATGCTACAGATACTCAACTAGTCTAAAGGCCAGTTTTATTGCTTCTTTAATCAGTACAACAGTTTTCAGCTGTGCTAACATAATTGCAAAAGGGTTTTCTAATGATCAATTAGCTTTTTAAAATGATAAACTTGGATTAGCTAACACAACGTGCCATTGGAACACAGGAGTGATGGTTGCTGATAATGGGCCTCTGTGCACCTATGTAGATAGTCCATAAAAAATCTGCCGTTTCCAGCTACAATAGTCATTTTCAACATTAACAATGTCTACACTCTATTTCTGATCAAAGTGATGTTATTTTAAATGGACAAAAAATGTGCTTTTCTTTCAAAAACAAGGACATTTCTAAGTGACCCCAAACGTTTGAACGGTAGTGTAGTTTACTTAATAAAAACCTATAAAAAATGTATTGTCATTTCGCTCCAGTTGTAGCCATGGCTACTGCGCACTCACTACTTTACCTCAGATGCCAACCTATGTCAGTGAATGATGAAGCCTTTAAGAGAGAAATTTAGTTATTCCGACTAAGTAGTGAGGCTGCCTTCATCGTAAAAATCTCATAATGTGGTTGTTATCGGCTGTGTGTGCATGGCAGGCAACTGTCTCGTGAGCTCTAAGCGGCAGCCAAAAGGGAGCAGTTGCTATGGCTACTCACATGCAGAGATGATATCTGCAGAGCTGATTTCTGAGTGTAAAAATTAGCACGGGATGGAATAGGAGTGATTTTTATTGGGCGGGACAGGAAAGTTCTGGCGTTATAAAACTGTTGCAGGATCAAGACAGTACGGTAAAAAAATTGACAGGACAAGAAGGGACAGGAATGGATTTCCACTCCTGTGCCAACCTCAACCATACTGTACTGAGACATTGGATTTCCACTCCTGTGCCAACCTCAACCATCCTGTACTGAGACATTGGATTTCCACTCCTGTGCCAACCTCAACCATCCTGTACTGAGACATTGGATTTCCACTCCTGTGCCAACCTCAACCATCCTGTACTGAGACATTGCAGGTGTTATGATGAGAATGGATTTCCACTCCTGTGCCAACCTCAACCATCCTGTACTGAGACATTGGATTTCCACTCCTGTGCCAACCTCAACCATCCTGTACTGAGACATTGGATTTCCACTCCTGTGCCAACCTCAACCATCCTGTACTGAGACATTGCAGGTGTTATGATGAGAATGGATTTCCACTCCTGTGCCAACCTCAACCATCCTGTACTGAGACATTGGATTTCCACTCCTGTGCCAACCTCAACCATCCTGTACTGAGACATTGGATTTCCACTCCTGTGCCAACCTCAACCATCCTGTACTGAGACATTGCAGGTGTTATGATGAGAATGGATTTCCACTCCTGTGCCAACCTCAACCATCCTGTACTGAGACATTGGATTTCCACTCCTGTGCCAACCTCAACCATCCTGTACTGAGACATTGGATTTCCACTCCTGTGCCAACCTCAACCATCCTGTACTGAGACATTGGATTTCCACTCCTGTGCCAACCTCAACCATCCTGTACTGAGACATTGGATTTCCACTCCTGTGCCAACCTCAACCATCCTGTACTGAGACATTGGATTTCCACTCCTGTGCCAACCTCAACCATCCTGTACTGAGACATTGGATTTCCACTCCTGTGCCAACCTCAACCATCCTGTACTGAGACATTGGATTTCCACTCCTGTGCCAACCTCAACCATCCTGTACTGAGACATTGGATTTCCACTCCTGTGCCAACCTCAACCATCCTGTACTGAGACATTGGATTTCCACTCCTGTGCCAACCTCAACCATCCTGTACTGAGACATTGCAGGTGTTATGATGAGAATGATTGGGAAAAGGGGTGGGGGTTATATTGTATCGACTGTAAGTAAGTATTTTATACATTTGCATGCAATACTGTATTATATCTGTACACTGCACTGTAGGTGATTACATGAGAATGGTGTCACAAGGTGGAAAGGAGAGACCCTTAGATTGATTGACAGGAGGCACGTTAAAAATATATGCCTTGGGCACTCATGTGATAACGGTGTGTATGTGTGTTACATTATAGCGAGGATGTCCTCCCTACCCTCTGTGCTGATCTCTCGACAACGGACAAGGTCACTCTTGTTGCCCACGAGGATGATGGGAGTGTGGGGCAGTGACTCCCTGAGGATGAGGCGGAGCTGTGCAGTGCGCTGGAAACTCCTCCTGTCAGTCACCGAGAACACCAGGACAACCACCTCACACTGCAGCGTGGACAGGTCCTGCATCACACACACGCACACACACACACACACACACATTAATGACACTGATACACACTTGTTCTCTTCTCAACAACCTACATTATGTTTATATAAATATATTTAGCATTTTTTATGTTTTGTTGGATAGCGTAGAGACTGAGAGAAAGAAAGGTAAAGAGTGGGCTGGATTCAAACCCACGTAAACATGTATATTGACCACCACACCACCCAGGCTACAACCTACCTTGTTGTAATGCATGTAACATAATGAACGCTTATATCAGAGGGAGGATTTAAGATGATTACCCAGCTCTGAAATTCTGAATTTGAATCATTGTAAATCAGTACTATTGTGCCAGTTCTTATCCCTCACCACCTGGCATAACGCTTATTTTAATCCTACTTTAGGTTCTCTGCTGAGTGGACTCGCA
Organism: Salvelinus namaycush; assembly: GCF_016432855.1. Lineage (NCBI taxonomy): Eukaryota > Metazoa > Chordata > Actinopteri > Salmoniformes > Salmonidae > Salvelinus > Salvelinus namaycush. The sequence continues at coordinate 34,883,449 of NC_052317.1, read as the reverse complement.
GGGGCTTTGTCCTAAATCCAACACAACACATTGTGCCCTTGTGAACTTCCTGCTTCAGTTTGAGACTTCTGACCCTTTTAGTGGTGGCCACTCCCCACTGAAGCACTGGGCTTAAATGATGTCTCCCTCCATCTAGTCCTGGCCTGTATAGTAAACTGTGGCTCTGGAGGACAGGCCTCTCTGATTCACTCACTCACTCAGGCACACAGAAGGAGAAGAGCTGCCAGCCCCCTTTCTTAACCCACCATTGCCAGCCCTGTCTGACTGTGTCTGTTTCAGTCTGTGTGCCCTACATCCACATGGATCTGAAGGTAAATTTCAACCCTCTGGAGAGCATCCACCTGAAAATTTCCCAGCTCCTACAAGCCAAAGAGGATTGTACCCCGCAGCAGGGAATCCATGGTCTCCGGAACCCACTCCATCTCTCTCTGGAGGAGGGAGGGGAGTTAGCGGCGCGGAAGTGAGCCTGGCCACCTGTCACCGTCAGGGCTTGGTGCAGGGGGAGGAGAGGGGAGGGATGAGAGACGAGAGGAGTGGAGGGGGATGAGAGGAGGGAGGAGATGGGGTAGTGGAGTGGGACTAGCAGGCTTTGTGGAGCAGGGAGAGACAGCCACTAATCTTTGTAAGCAGCCAAGAGAAACACGGCCACATCGGAGAAGGATGGGCGGTGTCATGACAGAGAGCTCTCCAGGGTAACTGTGACAAAATAAAAGGGCTTTCCATCAGTGGGATGCTTGATAACTCAGCACTGTGTTTGTCTTTTAGTCAGTAAGCTCCTCTCTGTTCTGTTCCACTCAGACCATCTGTCATGGTATACTGCCCTCCACACACACACACACACACACACACACACACACACACACACACACACACACACACACACACACACACACACACACACACACACACACACACACACACACACACACACACACACACACACACACACACACACACACACACACACACACACACATTTATTTACAGCTTGCATACGTGTACTACACTCTCACATGCAATGCACACACACACACACTCAAAGTGAGCTTGTGAGAGTCAGGTAACTTGTCACTTAGCATATGTCCCCATATAATCACCAAAGAAAGAGTACTGATGCACCAGGGCCTCCTGAGTAAAAGCCATAAACAGAAACAACTGAAACCTGATGTTTTCACCATGAATCTCATTCAGGATAATGTGTAAATGCAATGCAGGAAAACGGTGAATATACATGACATTAGACATCATTTTGTCAAATATGTTTTGAAGTTAAAAGTATATATATATATATTTTTTTTTTACAAAGAAAGCTGAATGATTTCCAATGCATTTCTAGACATACAGTTGACTTGTATGCTTAGACTCTCTGATGAAAGATTCCAAAAGAAAATACAATTCATTCTCTTACTGTATATTATTCTCTCCAAGACAGTCTGCATTCTCCTCCTGTGGTCCATTGTTCTTATTTTAAATGTGTGTTGTTCTGTTCTTGTCTATTAGTGTTCTGTATGATGTAATGTTTCATGTTTCATGTGGACCCCAGGAAGAGTAGCTGCTTCTTCAGCAATAGCTGAATGAACTACCAAATACTGTGTCCCATGTTAAACTCTGAACTCTGTAAAAACCACTCAAATCTATTTGTTCTAGATACTGACCTCTCTATGCAGACAGACACACACAACAATAGATACTGACCCCTCTATTCAGACACACACAACACTGCTCTACATATAAACTCATCAAAAAAAGAAACGTCCCTTTTTCAGGACCCTGTCTTTCAAAAATAATTCGTAAAAATCCAAATAACTTTACAGATCTTCATTGTAAAGGGTTTAAACACTGTTTCGCAAGAATTAATGAACATGCACCTGTGGAACGGTCGTTAAGACACTAACAGCTTGCAGATGGTAGGCAATTGAGGTCACAGTTATGAAAACTTAGGACACTAATGAGGCCTTACTACTGACTCTGGAAAAACACCAAATGAAAGATGCCCAGGGTCCCTGCTCATCTGCGTGAACGTGCCTTAGGCATGCTGCAAGGAGGCATGAGGACTGCAGATGTGGCCAGGGAAATAAATTGCAATGTTCGTACTGTGAGACGCCTAAGACAGCCATACAGGGAGAATGGATGGACAGCTGATTGCCCTCGCAGTGGCAGACCACGTGTAACAACATCTGCACAGGATCGGTACATCCGAACATCACACCTGCAGGACAGGTACAGGATGGCAACAACAACTGTCCGAGTTACACCAGGAACGCACAATCCCTCCATCAGTGCTCAGACTGTCCGCAATAGGCTGAGAGAGGCTGGACTGAGGGCTTGTAGGTCTGTTGTAAGGCAGGTCCTCACAGACATTACCGGCAACAACGTCGCCAATGGGCACAAACCCACCGTCGCTGGACCAGACAGGACTGGCAAAAAGTGTTCTTCACTGACGAGTCGCGGTTTTGTCTCACCAGGGGTGATGGTCAGATTCGCGTTTATCGTCGAAGGAATGAGCGTTACACCGAAGTGCTTCCAAGGTTTTCTACCATAAATGTTGCACTTTACAGTTGTCAAATAATTATAGACACTTGCAGCAGACAGTGTATTTCGATAGGCTTGCCGGTGCAGTAATGAATGGCTCTACACTGAGATCCATTCGCTCACAGCTGGCTCAGACCTCCAGCATCGAAAAAGCCTGGTGGTGCAGACAGGTGTGGTCAGCCTGTTAATAGAGAGAGGAAGTGCTAGAGAACCAACTCACAACCATCAAAACACATCCCATTGGCCCTGAAAGATGGTGGCTGATTATCTGCATGAGTGATCTACACGGAAGATGGCAAATAGTACAGTAGAGGACATCCAGGTCCCGGCCAAGCCTGTGCCGGCTATTTTAGGAAGCTGGATGACTTATTTAAGCCTGACGTCAAGACTCCCAGTCCCAGGGCTAGCTGAAGAGAAGCTCGGAGCGCCGCTGTGGGTGTGTAGATTCTCTGAGCGCTGTGTGTGTGTGTGTGTACTCTGTGAAATGCTCTGTGATGATGTGGCTGTATGGCTGCTGATGGTGTAGGACTCGGTTGCTTTGACATGGAAGAAGAAGGTACAACTAGCAGCAGGTGTGAATCAGCTGGGAACCAAGGAACCACTCTAAAATCACAATCTAGTTATTATAAATGTTTTCTTATCCTACAAAATACTCAAAATAATTGGTTGGGTTATGATGAGGCACATGCAGCTACAGTAAAACCAGTGGTTCCCACCGACTCTGCAAGCCAGAAGCTTTGTAGCCCACTGCTTCTACAACTACATGATGTAATCCATGTTGGGGATTTGTTCAGTCCACTGGTCACCATGGTAACCTGGGGAGGGTGGAACATAGATGGAATAGGGGCCTAGCTAGAGTTAGGCAAAATCCTCTGGGGCCAGTGCACACTGCACGCATGCTACGCATACAAGTACGCACACACACCCACAATTCGTTGCAGTGCTGCTGCTGTCAGGGTCAACGTGGCATCAGCAGTGAAATAAGGGTGTTGGTGAGTGTGTTTGAATGACTGTGTGTGTGTATGTGTGTGTGTGTGTATGTATGTGTGTGTTGTGGCGAGCGGGAGCTGGTCCAGTCTGCTCTCTCTCCTTACTGCTGCTGGGCTGGAGCCGCTCCAAACCCCACTGGCCTGCTCATGTTGCCATGGCGTAACACCTGCACTTGTATAAACATGCAGAGAATAACACATGTAATTGACTTTCAGAGAGATTTAACTACACTAAAAAAGGGTCAGTTCTGAGTAAGAAAGGAAGCACACGAACGAGAGGGGCAAGAGAGAAGGAGAGAGAGAGGAGATGGATTTTAAGTTGAAAACGGCATTGTTGGTTAAGGGCTTGTAGGTAAGCATTTCACTGTAACGTCTACACCTGTTGTAACGATCGTCGTAATCCTCCTCCTCGGACGAGGAGGAGAGGCGAGAAGGATCAGACCAATATGCCGAGTGGTTAGTGTCCATGATTGTTTAATGAAAACAGACTGAACACTTAACATACAAAAACAACAAACGTGACAAACCGCAAACAGTCCCGTGTGGTGATAACACAGACACGCGATACAACCACCCACAAAACACACGTGAAACCCCGGCTGCCTTAGTATGATTCTCAATCAGGGACAAACGATCTACAGCTGCCTCTGATTGAGAATCATACCAGGCCGAACACAAAACCCCAACATAGAAAAACACACATAGACAACCCACCCCAACTCACGCCCTGACCAACTAAATAAATAAAAGAAAAAAGGAACAATAGGTCAGGAACGTGACATAACCCCCCCCTTAAGGTGCGAACTCCGGGCGCACCAGCATAAAGTCTAGGGGAGGGTCTGGGTGGGCGTCTGTCCACGGTGGCGGCTCTGGCGCTGGTCGTGGTCCCCACCCCACATTAGTCACTACCCGCTTTCGTAGCCTCCTCAAAATGACCACCCTCCATATAACCCCCATTAGATTAAGGGGCAGCACCGGAATGAGGGGCAACACCGGACTGAGGGGCAACACAGGAATGAGGGGCGGATCCTGGCTGGCTGGCTCTGGCGGATCCTGGCTGGCTGGCTCTGGCGGATCCTGGCTGGCTGGCTCAGGCGGATCCTGGCTGGCTGGCTCAGGCGGATCCTGGCTGGCTGGCTCAGGCAGCTCCTGACTGGCTGGCTCAGGCAGCTCCTGACTGGCTGGCTCAGGCAGCTCCTGACTGGCTGGCTCAGGCAACTCCTGGCTGGCTGGCTCTGGCAGCTCCTGGCTGGCTGGCTCTGGCAGCTCCTGGCTGGACGGCTCTGGCAGCTCCTGGCTGGACGGCTCTGGCAGCTCCTGGCTGGACGGCTCTGGCTGGTCCTGGCTGGACGGCTCTGGCTGGTCCTGGCTGGACGGCTCTGGCTGGTCCTGGCTGGACGGCTCTGGCTGGTCCTGGCTGGACGGCTCTGGCTGGTCCTGGCTGGACGGCTCATAACAGACGGACAGCTCTGACGGTGCTGTGCAGGCAGACAGTTCATACAGCGCTGGGCAGGCAGACAGCTCAGACACTGGCTGCGCTGGAGAGAAGGAAGGCTCTGACAGCGCTGGACAGGTGGGAGCAGCTGGAGAGAGAACCCGGAGAGACAGCCTGGTGCGGGGGGCTGCCACCGGTGGACTGGTACGTGGAGGTGGCACCGGGTATACCGGACCGTGAAGGAGGACGCGCGCTCTTGAGCACCGAGCCTGCCCAACCTTACCAGGTTGAATGGTCCCCGTAGCCCTGCCAGTGCGGCGAGGTGGAATAGCCCGCACTGGGCTATGCTGGCGAACCGGGGACACCATTCGTAAGGCTGGTGCCATGTATGCCGGCCCGAGGAGACGCACTGGAGGCCAGATGCGTTGGGCCGGCTTCATGACATCCGGCTCGATGCCCAACTTAGCCCTACCAGTGCGGCGAGGTGGAATAGCCCGCACTGGGCTAAGCACGCGTACTGGGGACACCGTGCGCTTTACCGCATAACACGGTGTCTGACCAGTACGACGCCCTCTCACTCCACGGTAAGCACGGGGAGTTGGCTCAGGTATCCTACCCGGCTTTGCCACTCTCCTCGTGTGCCCCCCCCCCCCCAAGACATTTTTGGGTCTGACTCTCGGGCTCCCAACCGCGTCGCCGCGCTGCCTCCTCATACCAGCGCCTCTCTGCCTTCGCTGCCTCCAGCTCCGCCTTGGGACGGCGATATTCCCCTGGCTGAGCCCAGGGTCCTTTGCCGTCCAGGATCTCCTCCCAAGTCCAGGAGTCCTGGGTTTTTTCCCACTGCTGTCGCCTCCCTTCTCCACTCCGCTTGGTCCTAGATTGGTGGGTGGTTCTGTAACGATCGTCGTAATCCTCCTCCTCGGACGAGGAGGAGAGGCGAGAAGGATCAGACCAATATGCCGAGTGGTTAGTGTCCATGATTGTTTAATGAAAACAGACTGAACACTTAACATACAAAAACAACAAACGTGACAAACCGCAAACAGTCCCGTGTGGTGATAACACAGACACGCGATACAACCACCCACAAAACACACGTGAAACCCCGGCTGCCTTAGTATGATTCTCAATCAGGGACAAACGATCTACAGCTGCCTCTGATTGAGAATCATACCAGGCCGAACACAAAACCCCAACATAGAAAAACACACATAGACAACCCACCCCAACTCACGCCCTGACCAACTAAATAAATAAAAGGAAAAAGGAACAATAGGTCAGGAACGTGACACCTGTTGTATTTGGCGCATGTGACAAATACAATTTGATTAGATTTTTTGTAGAAAAGAGGTAAATCAGGGAAAAGATGGAGGGAGGAGAAAGAGACAGCTTTACTGAAAAAAAACAGGACTAGAGAGATAAAAAGAGGTGAAAGAAAGCTTGAAAGTTGATTCCCTTTTAGAGAAATGCCTTAAAATGGAGTTCCCCTGAGCACGACAACACTACCGATGTAAAAAAAATATATATACACTGCTCAAAAAAATAAAGGGAACACTAAAATAACACATCCTAGATCTGAATGAATGAAATATTCTTATTAAATACTTTTTTCTTTACATAGTTGAATGTGCTGACAACAAAATCACACAAAAATTATCAATGGAAATCAAATTGATCAACCCATGGAGGTCTGGATTTGGAGTCACACTCAAAATTAAAGTGGAAAACCACACTACAAGCTGATCCAACTTTGATGTAATGTCCTTAAAACAAGTCAAAATGAGGCTCAGTAGTGTGTGTGGCCTCCACGTGCCTGTATGACCTCCCTACAACGCCTGGGCATGCTCCTGATGAGGTGGCGGATGGTCTCCTGAGGGATCTCCTCCCAGACCTGGACTAAAGCATCCGCCAACTCCTGGACAGTCTGTGGTGCAACGTGGCGTTGGTGGATGGAGCGAGACATGATGTCCCAGATGTGCTCAATTGGATTCAGGTCTGGGGAACGGGCGGGCCAGTCCATAGCATCAATGCCTTCCTCTTGCAGGAACTGCTGACACACTCCAGCCACATGAGGTCTAGCATTGTCTTGCATTAGGAGGAACCCAGAGCCAACCGCACCAGCATATGGTCTCACAAGGGGTCTGAGGATCTCATCTCGGTACCTAATGGCAGTCAGGCTACCTCTGGCGAGCACATGGAGGGCTGTGCGGCCCCCCAAAGAAATGCCACCCCACACCATGACTGACCCACCGCCAAACCGGTCATGCTGGAGGATGTTGCAGGCAGCAGAACGTTCTCAACGGCGTCTCCAGACTCTGTCACGTCTGTCACATGTGCTCTGTGTGAACCTGCTTTCATCTGTGAAGAGCACAGGGCGCCAGTGGCGAATTTGCCAATCTTGGTGTTCTCTGGCAAATGCCAAACGTCCTGCACGGTGTTGGGCTGTAAGCACAACTCCCACCTGTGGACGTCGGGCCCTCATACCACCCTCATGGAGTCTGTTTCTGACCGTTTGAGCAGACACATGCACATTTGTGGCCTGCTGGAGGTCATTTTGCAGGGCTCTGGCAGTGCTCCAGAGTCATGCAAAATTAGGAGGGCTCTGGGTTGTTGCCCTCCTACGGCCTCCTCCACGTCTCCTGATGTACTGGCCTGTCTCCTGGTAGCGCCTCCATGCTCTGGACACTACGCTGACAGACACAGCAAACCTTCTTGCCACAGCTCGCATTGATGTGCCATCCTGGATGAGCTGCACTAACTGAGCCACTTGTGTGGGTTGTAGACTCCGTCTCATGCTACCACTAGAGTGAAAGCACCGCCAGCATTCAAAAGTGACCAAAACATCAGCCAGGAAGCATAGGAACTGAGAAGTGGTCTGTGGTCACCACCCGCAGAACCACTCCTTTATTGGGGGTGTCTTGCTAATTGCCTATAATTTCCACCTGTTGTCTATTCCATTTGCACAACAGCATGTGAAATGTATTGTCAATCAGTGTTGCTTCCTAAGTGGACAGTTTGATTTCACAGAAGTGTGATTGACTTGGAGTTACATTGTGTTGTTTAAGTGTTCCCTTTATTTTTTTGAGCAGTGTATTTTTTTTAACGTTACAGCCTTATTCTAAAATGGATTAAATTGTGTTTCCCCCCCGTCATCAATCTACACACAATACCCCACAATGACAAAGCAAAAACAGGTTTTTAGATATTTCTGCAAATTGCTTGGCACACCTGTTTTTGGGGAGTTTCTCCCATTCTTCTCTGCAGATCCTCTCAAGCTCTGTCAGGTTGGATGGGGAGTGTCACTGCACAGCTATTTTCAAGTCTCTCCAGAGACGTTCGATTGGGTTCAATTCCGGGCTCTGGCTGGGCCACTCAAGGACATTCAGAGACTTGTCCCGAAGCCACTCCTGCGTTGTCTTGGCTGTGTGCTTAGGGTTGTTGTTCTGTTGGAAGGTGAGGTCCTGAGCACTCTGGAGCAAGTTTTCATCAAAGATCTCTCTGTACTTTGCTCTGTTCATCTTTCCCTCAATCCTGAATAGACTCCCAGTTCCTGCCACTGAAAAACATCCCCACAGTATGATGCTGCCACCACCATGCTTCACCGTAGGGATGGTGCCAGGTTTCCTCCAGGCGTGATGCTTGGCATTCAGGCCAGAGTTCCATCTTGGTTTCATCAGACCAGAGAATCTTGTTTCTCATGGTCTGAGAGTCCTTTAGGTGCCTTTTGGCAACTCCAAGTGGGCTGTCATGTGCCTTTTACTGAGGAGTGGCTTCCGTCTGGCCACTCTACCATAAAGGCCTGATTGGTGGAGTGCTGCAGAGATGGTTGTCCTTCTGGAAGTTTCTCCTATCTCCACAGAGGAACTCTGGACCTCTGTCAGAGTGACCATCAGGTTCTTGATCACCTCCCTTAACCAAAGCCCTTTTTCCCCGATTGTCAGTTTGGTCGGGCGGCCAGCTCTAGGAAGAGTCTTGGTGGTTCCAAACTTCTTCCATTTAAGAATGATGGAGGCCACTGTGTTCTTTGAGACTTTCAATGCTGCAGACATTTTTTGGTATCCTTCTCCAGATCTGTGCCTCGACTTAATCCTGTCTCAGAGCTCTACGGACAATTCCTTCGACCTCATGGCTCGGTTTTTGTGAAGAGTGAAGAGGAGACTCCGGGATGCTGGTCTTCTAGGCAGAGTTCCTCTGTCCAGTGTGTGTTCTTTTGCCCATCTTAATCTTTTCATTTTATTGGCCAGTCTGAGATATGGCTTTTTTTTTGCAACTCTGCCTAGAAGGCCAGCATCCCGGAGTCGCCTCTTCACTGTTGATGTTGAGACTGCTGTTTTGCGGGTACTATTTAATGAAGCTGCCAGTTGAGGACTTGTGAGGCGTCTGTTTCTCAAACTAGACACTCATGTACTTGTCCTCTTGCTCAGTTGTGCACCGGGGCCTCCCACTCCTCTTTATATTCTTGTTAGAGACAGTTTGTGCTGTTCTGTGAAGGGAGAAGTACACAGCGGTGTACGAGATCTTCAGTTTCTTGGCAATTTCTCGCATGGAATAGCCTTCATTTCTCAGAACAAGAATAGACTGACGAGTTTCAGAAGAAAGTTATTTGTTTCTGGACATTTTGAGCCTGTAATCGAACCCACAAATGCTGATACTCCAGATACTCAACTAGTCTAAAGAAGTCCAGTTTTATTGCTTCTTTAATCAGTACAACAGTTTTCAGCTGTGCTAACATAATTGCAAAAGGGTTTTCTTATGATCAATTAGCCTTTTAAAATAATAAACTTAGATTAGCTAACACAACGTACCGTTGGAACACAGGAGTGATGGTTGCTGATAATGGGCCTCTGTGCGCCTATGTAGATATTCCGTTTAAAAAAATCAGCCGTTTCCAGTTACAATAGTCATTTACAACATTAACAATGTCTACTCTGTATTTCTGATTAATTTGATGTTATTTTAATGGACAAAAAATTATATTTTCTTTCAAAAACAACGAAATATCTAAGTGACCCCAAACTTTGGAACGGTAGTGTACATTTGCAAAAATTTGTCATTATGGGGTATTGTGTGTAGATGGATGAGGAAAAACATTAATTTAATTAATTTTAGAATAAGGCTGTAATGTAACAAATTGTGGAAAAAGTCAAGGGGTCTGAATACTTTCTGAAGGCACTGTGCTGTATCTACCTCAATTACCTCATACCCCTAAACATTGGCTCGTTACTGGTACCCCGTGCATAGCCATGTTACCGTTACTCATTATGTATTTATTACACCCGTTATTATTTTTCTATTATTTCTCTTTTTTCTCTCTCTGCATTGTTGGGAAGGGTCCGAAAGTAAGCATTTCACTGTCCGTCTACACCCGTTTTTGTCATGAAGCATGTCACAAACACTTTTCTTTTATTTGATGCAGGATCTTAATTTAAACCAGTTTGTTACAGCAGGAAAATCGTTCTGCAACAGGAAATGGGAATTATTATGTGGATTATAATTCATGGACATTTTTGTATGGGTTGACACATTTTTCGTAAGGGAAAATCAAGTCTGACATTTCATAGTGGAAATGACAAAAACTTTTCTAGCCTTTTTATACCTCAAATACACTACACGTTTTAAATGTCCTGTATTTTAGGAAAGTTGTCCTGCAACAGGATGATAAAATTAAGATCCACATCTGTAGGTTTAAATAATTCACACTTAGTAAACTAGGGAGTACTCCTGGACATCTGGTATAAAGTCCATGTGTACACACTACAGCATTGAGTGTACCATCATCATAGAAGGCTATTACCTGGTTAATATTAGACTATTACCAAGTGTACTTTATCATAATGAAATCCTCAGTGCCCCACACACGCACACACAGTATTAACACAGATCAGCCTTAGTACAGCTGTGTTTCTCTAGCTTCTTTAGAACTCAAATATTTGAATACGACAAAACAATCTCATTCATGTTCTAATTTTTCTGTCTGATATTTGGAGGGTGGTAATGCCGATTCATGTCTTTATTACATATTTAAATAATTAGCCTGAATGCGTACAGTCCTCTCTCTTCTGTCAGAATTTGGAAGGGATTTTGAATGGGCTTTGAAAGCAATTTCAAGTTTTCTAAGTGAGGGAAATAAAAAGGGCTAGTAAATGATTGGCTGCCACTACCTCAGGGTGGCGACACACACACACACACACACACACACACACACACACACACACACACACACACACACACACACACACACACACACACACACACACACACACACACACACACACACACACACACACACACACACACACAACATCGCCTTAGACCAGCTGTGCTCCTCTAGCCTCTTTATAACTCAAATATTTGAATAGAACAAAACAATCTCATTCTAAGACCATTTAACATCCCTTTCAAATTCTGCCAGAAAAGAGAGGACTGAACGCATTCAGGTTATTTATCAAAACATGTAATGAAGCAAATCATCTGCATTACCACCCACCAAATATCTGTACTCTGGAGTAAATCATCTGCATTACCACCCACCAAATATCTGTACTCTGGAGTAAATCATCTGCATTACCACCCACCAAATATCTGTACTCTGGAGTAAATCATCTGCATTACCACCCACCAAATATCTGTACTCTGGAGTAAATCATCTGCATTACCACCCACCAAATATCTGTACTCTGGAGTAAATCATCTGCATTACCACCCACCAAATATCTGTACTCTGGAGTAAATCATCTGCATTACCACCCACCAAATATCTGTACTCTGGAGTAAATCATCTGCATTACCACCCACCAAATATCTGTACTCTGGAGCAAATCATCTGCATTACCACCCACCAAATATCTGTACTCTGGAGCAAATCATCTGCATTACCACCCACCAAATATCTGTACTCTGGAGCAAATCATCTGCATTACCACCCACCAAATATCTGTACTCTGGAGCAAATCATCTGCATTACCACCCACCAAATATCTGTACTCTGGAGCAAATCATCTGCATTACCACCCACCAAATATCTGTACTCTGGAGCAAATCATCTGTATTACCACCCACCAAATATCTGTACTCTGGAGCAAATCATCTGCATTACCACCCACCAAATATCTGTACTCTGGAGCAAATCATCTGTATTACCACCCACCAAATATCTGTACTCTGGAGCAAATCACATGAATGTGAAAGCAATTTCAAGTTATCGAAGTAAGAGCTAAAAAAGGCTAAAAGGCAAATAATCTGTGGCTGCCACTGTCTCCGGGTGGCTTATCTATTCAAAATGTAGCGGCATGAACAGGAATGCAATCAGTGTCATAAAGGCAAAGTGAAATAGATTCAGAGAGAAAGAGAGAGAGACCAAGACAAGACAGAGAGTACAGAGAGAAGTAGATGAACATATAGACAGCAGTAGAATGACAGTGTAGAGCAGTGGTGTCAAACTCATTTCATGAAGGGCTGATTTTTGTTGGTTTTTGTTATTTCCATTCAATTTGGGTCCAATTAAGGCCTAGACAACCAGGTGAGGGGAGTTTGTAACTAATCAGTGACCTTAGTTGATCAATCAAGTACAAGGGAGGAACGAAATCCCGCAGACACTTGTCCCTCCGTGGAATGAGTTTTGACACCTGTGGTGTAGAGAATGCCTTAAATACCTGTTTCCAGTTGTCATAAATGATCACTGAACTCTCCTCATCGTCAACGGACACTGTGCGCTCGTAGCCTTCTCCTGTAACCAAACATGACACATGAACATACACAACAATGCTTCCACATAAAGTGATACACAAACACATGATAACACACACTCATAAATGGTTTGAGGTGGATATGCAAGAAAACATTCAGCCTATTGATTAAAGTTAACTGAGGCCCATGTCTGGTATTACACAATGATAGGCTGAGGAGTTGGAAGCACATACAGATATGGGACAAGGTTATGGTAGCCTACAGTACGGTGGCCCACATAGAGCATTAAGGTTCCAGAAATAGCTATGTTGCAAATACCTTGACTCTCCAGGATTCTAGGAACCATAATGAATACTTTGTGGTCTGACTCTTCATGACATGTCTCTGGCAGCACCTCTTACAGAGCAGTGTGCCCATCACTCTGCTGGAGCATTGATTGGTTGAGTGATTGGCCCAAGACTGCTGTTATTATCACCCTGACCTTTCAGACAGCCTAGTGACACAGAGTGCTTTTTTGGTTTATCTTGTAATTTCTCTGCCTTTAGAGTACACTCAGAAAATGGGAAAAGTAACTCTCAACCTCCTGAATCAGAATGATGTTGGTCTTTTGTGGTGGCTGACATAATGCGATTGACATAAAGTAGATACCACGTGCACACTTCACACACACTACAATCCCCACACGCACACAAATATAGACACACATTGAAGAACTTTACCACAGGCTGTTTCAGAGTCCACCGACAGAGATCTGTCTGACAGTCCAGCCAGGGACAGAGCCAGCGATGATTTTCCAACCCCATTCTGCCCAAGTAGTACGATCCTTATAGCACTCCCATGATACCCCTCCGCCGCCTGACCAAATGATTCATCCTGGCAAACAGTGTCACTGATTGGCAGTGTGGATGGTTTGTCAATCCCTGGTATCCAATCACGGTCCTCTGATACGGCCTCCTCCCGCTTCAGCTGGTGCTTGATTGGTAGAGGTGTGCTTCCTCTTCTCAGAGGGGGAGCGGTGGTAAGAAACATATTGCACTGAGAGAGACAAAAAGTAGGTCGTGAGTACACGCCCCAAAGGACATGACCCTTATGAGCATGGAGCTGAGTGAATGTTAATGCAGGAGAAGAAGAGTTACATTTGACACAAATAGTTGACACAGTAGGCCTACTACTATGGAAGCAAATGCTGCGTTTAAACACTAATCGGTCTTCTGACCAATCAGATCAGCTCCACGGCTTTCGTGGAGTGAAATGTAACGATGCTTCGTGGGGAGCGGTTGTTGATGTGTTCAGAGGGTCCCTGGTTCAAGCCCAGGTTGGGGCGAGAACAGGGATGGAAGCAAGACTGTTACAATGGGACTCTGGGATGCATTAGCAGAAAATAGGTCCAGAACATAAATGTCCATGAGCCCTCCTCCTGCATGTCACACACAAAAGCAGATAGACATGTCTACAGTAAGCTATGGGCTCTATGCAAGCAAAACGTAAACACATACACCTACGTATAGGCCTACCTAAACCTTTGTGTGTGTGTGCATATGCAAACACGCACAACACACACATACAGTATCGAGACTTCAGTGTTCTCTGGTTTAAACAACAACCAAAGCCATCAGTTTGTGTTTCTGGGAGCATTCAGCGTGTGTACTGCAGCAGATCAGTCAGATGACCTCCATCTATAGGCTCTATGCAAGCAAAACGTAAACACATACACCTACGTATAGGCCTACCTAAAACTTTGTGTGTGTACAGCAATTCATCTAGCTGGAGCACTCACCCTGGGAGCCAGCAAACAGCCAGCACAGAGCCAGGAGCAGGTGTGCCTGTGGCTGAGCTCCACTCAGTGACACACAGGGATAGAGTGTATTGCTGGACTCAGGCACAGTACCAATAAGAATAATTGAAAGGGTGTAATTAATTAATCATGGTCTTTGTTGTCAAGGAGATGCAGGAGAGCAATAAAGAAAGACACAGAGAAGGATCGACTGACAGGTGAGAAACTAGGGCAAACCGTAACACAGACAACATTGGGCAATAACAAAATACTACAGTACAATACTGTAGGCCTACAGGTAATGCTTTGTTGCTATACTTCTGTTTGCTCATGTTATTACCACTATAGAACATAAATTGCTCTGGCTGCTAGGCTACTGTTGGTGGTGTTGCCACTATAGTGGAATTATTAGACCCGCTATTATTTCGCCCACTGATGATCACATTTTAGTTTAGAATTTAACATGTCGAGTAATTATACTGTAAAAACATCATAATAATGATCCTAATTTATTTTAGAAGAGAGATGAGCCTGCTTATGAAACAAATACTAATTGATGTGTCAGCACCTTTCGGGAGATGACAGACAACGCGGATCGAGAGTGTGAGTTGTGCGCGTAAACATAGTGACAGCTTTGTCAGCGTGCACGTGCTACTAGAATTCCCCATATCGCGAAGCTCCCAAGCCAGCTCCGTAGTCTTTCTGCTAAAGACGTTGTGTAGCATACAGCGCACCGGTATGTAGCTTAAAGATGCAATTTGTTATAGTCTACTGAACTCAAAGAAAACGTTTAGCACATAAAAACAGTGAGGTCAGTGCTGACATTTTTGTGTCACCTTACCTGGTCAGTCATCGTGTTCAATTCTTCCTCTATTTTCCACAAATAAAGTCCCTAACTGCGACCACAATCCATGTCAAGTCATTTGCGCTCAGGAAGTATGGATGAGAGAGAACAAAATAACCGCACCAAATATCAATTAACATTGCGAAACCATTCTCCGGCTGGTAATTCCTCTCGAAGCCCCTTGGTCTTGATGTGTAGGTATTGATGGAAGATGAGTGCAGAGCATATGAATAGGTAGCCTGGTCTACACCTGCGTCTGGGAGTGTTATGAATAAGCGGCCCTTCTTGTGCACAGAAAAAAACGTTAGCACGCCCCCTTCTCATCCCCTCCTCTTGTCCCAACGCCCAAGACTGCCCTTAGTGTATACCTGAGCTACACAGCTCATCTCTCCCACTCTCTTTCTCTCACGCTCTCTTTCAATTAAATTAAATTCAAGGACTTTATTGGCATGGGAAACATATGTTAACATTGCCAAAACAGTGAAGTAGATAATAAACAAAAGTGAACTAAACAATAAAAATGAACGTTAAACATTACGGTCACGGAAGTTGAAAAATAATAAAGACATTTTAAATGTCATATGTCTATATGCAGTGTTGTAATGATGTGCAAATAGTAAAAGTAAAAAAGGGAAAATAAATAAACAGAAATATGGGTTGTATTTACAATGGTGTTCATTCTTCACTGGTTGCCCTTTTCTTGTGGCAACAGGTTACACACACTGTGGTATTTCACCCAGTAGATAAAGTTTATCAATTCGAATTCTTTGTGGATCTATATAATCTGAGGGAAATATGTGTTTCTAATATGGTCATACATTTGGCAGGAGGTTAAAAAGTGCAGCTCAGGTTCCACCTCATTTTGTGGGCAGTGTGCACATAGCCTGTCTTCTCTTGAGAGCCAGATCTGCCTACGGTGGCCTTTCTCAATAGCAAGGCTATGCTCACTGAGTCTGTACATAGTCAAAGCTTTCCTTAAGTTTCGGTCAGTCACAGTGTTTGTGAACAGAGCCCCAGGACCACCTTGCTTAGGGGACTCTTCTCCAGGTTCATCTCTCTGTAGGTGATGGCTCTGTTATGGAAGGTTTGGGAATTGCTTCCTTTAAGTTGGTTGTAGAATTTAACGGCTCTTTTCTGGATTTGGATAATTAGCGGGTATCGGCCTAATTCTGCTCTGCGTGCATTATTCGGTGTTTTACGTTGTACACAGAGGATATTTTTGCAGAATTCTGCATGCAGAGTCTCAATTTGATGTTTGCCCCATTTTGTGAATTCTTGGTTGGTGAGCGGACCCCAGACCTCACAACCATAAAGAGCAATGGGTTCTATAACTGATTCAAGTATTTTTAGCCAGATCCTAATTGGTATGTCAAATTTTATGTTCCTTTTTATGGCATAGAAGGCCCTTCTTGCCTTGTCTTTCAGATCGTTGACAACTTTGTGGAAGTTACCTGTGGTGATGATGTTTAGGCCGATGTATGTATAGTGTTTTGTGTGCTCTAGGGCTACGGTGTCTAGATGGAATTTGTATTTGTGGTCCTGGCGACTGGACCTTTTTTGGACAGGCATTTCCTCTGGGAGCTAACATGAGTCTGCAGGTCTCAGCCAAGGTTAGTTTACTCATCACATGAACAACTGTTTACTGAACCACCTCCAACACACTCACTACACCCCAGGGACAATTAACAAGAGCCCCAGTTACTCCCTGTGGTTCATTGTTACACACTTATGGGTCTGATAAAGCAATCTCCTGTGTCTGTCTATCACTTTGTCTGTCTGGGCCCAAGCCTCAGTAGCAGTGGCAGCTAGAGCGGGGCAGCATGTTATGGTTCAGAGTGAGACTGATGCAGCCTGAATGGGGACTGAATGAGGACTGAAATATAACAAAACCGTTTGAAATAGAAACATTGGATTTTCTGCATTTTTTTTTTTAATGTTTATTAATTACGAAATTATGAAAAATATAAATAACATTCCACCCATGAGGCCACTAGAGGGTGATTTGGTCATTTGACTGCAGGAAGTGCTGAAGTCTCATCAGTACATCAGAGCGAGCATTGTGTATGTGTGTGCGTGTGAATCACAGTGCAGGCAGATCACTGAGATAACTGCACTCATTAACAGCAAGCTCAGCCTGACAAAACTTGCTTCCTGCTCCTCATGTTAATAGGTTGATTGATTAATTTAATAACAATAGTGTGCAGGATCTTTAGAGGGGTCAAGGTTAGAGGGGTCGTGGCAAATAGGGCAGATTTCTGTTTTTGTGCGTTTTCAGACTAGTCATTGAACATTTGGAAGTAAGTGTTCCATGTCATTGCGTTGTTAGATTACACTGGGTTTTGAACGTGCTCTCTCAAACTGAATTTGAGTTCAACTGAAACACACACACACAAACACACGCACACACATACGCGCTCAGCCTGATGCTAAACAACTGATTATATAATCAATCTCGGGCTCAAGTGATTCCCACCATGCCAATGAATTTTAAATACCACTTTTGCTGTCTCTAAATATGAATTACCTCGCATTCAAATCCAATTAGCCTACTTTAGAGAGTCTGCTTGTCAAACCATGCCATTTTAAAAACATGGGATGCTCTTTGCTATAATATTACAGTCAGACCCAAGTATGGAGATTTGATTGGTCATTCCTTGTTAAAATGACATCTCCCTCTATTAATCAATGTGCTCCTATTGTCCCTGTTCAAGTTATTTTGTCCAACCTCCAGATAAAAACAAGCAATTCTCTATTAACACTTATAAGACAAGGAACGTCTTTCGTCAAGGTTACACGGCTGTTGAAGGAGACTATGCCGACTGAAGGCCTAACAAATAGCCTATATGACCAGCCAGGTCACTCAAGATCCAAAGTGACATTCAACATTCATCCACGTCCCCAGGAAGTCGGGAGATGCCTTCAAAACCGGTCAGTCGAGGTAACAGTGAACGCTATTATCATGAAGTAAGGTTGCGGCTTGCTAGGGCGTTGTGGACAAGGATGGCGGATGGGGGTAAACCGCAAGCTTGTTCAATCCCAGCGATAGGCACTCATGTTAGATTTTTTTTTTTACCCTACCCCAGACATTAACCCTTACCTTAATCAGTGGTGGAAAAGGTACCCAATTGTCATAGTTGAGTAAAAGTAAAGATACCTTAATAGAAAGTTACTCAAGTAAAAGTGAAAGTCACCCAGTAAAATACTACTTGAGTAAAAGTCTAAAAGTATTTGGTTTTAAATATACTTAAGTATCAAAAGTAAATGTAATTGATAAAATATTCTTAAGTATCAAAAGTAGAAGTAAAAGTATAAAGAATTTTAAATTCCTTATATTAATCAAAGCAGACAGCACCATTTTCTTGTTTAAAAAATGTACAGATAGTCAGGGGCACACTCCAACACTCAAACAATATTTACAAAATATGCATTTGTGTTTTGTGAGTCCGCCAGATCAGGAGCAGTAGGGATGACCACATGTTCTCTTGATAAGTGCGTGAATTTCACAATCTTCCTGTCCTGCTTAGCATTCAAAATGTAACAAGTACTTTAGGTTGTCAGGAAAATTGGATGGAGTAAAAAGTACAATATTTTCTATAGGAATGTAGTGAAGTAAAAGTTGTCAAAAATATAAATAGTAAAGTAAAGTACAGATACCCCAAAAAACTACTTTAGTACTTTAAAGTATTTTTACTGAAGTACTTTACACCACTGACCTTAATCATTCGGAATCTACATTTGATGTTTAAACCCCCCATGACAAACGTTGAATACAGAAGTCAAACTGTGACAAACCATGAGCTATTGTTGATATGACATGCTGTGTGATCTGAATGGGTGTGTGTGTGTGTGTATGTGTCGTCAAGTAATTTTCCCTTGAAGGCTTTGACAAGGTTGTACATCTGATGTGCAAAAAGGCCCTTCCCTTGTAGTTTAGAATTCAGTTCATTCATGAAATGATTGCCTCGCCTGGTTCACCAACTACTTCTCTGATAGAGTTCAGTGTGTCAAATCGGAGGGCCTGTTGTCCGGACCTCTGGCAGTCTCTATGGGGGTGCCACAGGGTTCAATCCTCAGGCCAACTCTCTTCTCTGTATACATCAACGATGTCGCTCTTGCTGCTGGTGATTCTTTGATACACCTCTACGCAGACGACATCATTCTATATACCTCTGGCCCTTCTTTAGACACTGTGTTAACTAACCTCCAGACGAGCTTCAATGCCATACAACTCTCCTTCCGTGGCCTCGAACTGCTCTTAAATGCAAGTAAAACTAAATGCATGCTCTTCAACCGATCGCTGCCCGCACCTGCCCGCCCATCCAGCATCACTACTCTGGACGGTTCTGACTTCTGAACTCTACAAATACCTAGGTGTCTGGTTAGACTGTAAACTCTCCTTACAGACTCACATTAAACATCTCCAACCAAAATGAAATCTAGAATCGGCTTCCTATTTCGCAACAAAGCATCCTTCACTCATGCTGCCAAACATACCCTCATAAAACTGACCATCCTACCGATGTCATTTACAAAATATCCTCCAACCCTATACTCAACTAATTGGATGCAGTCTATCACAGTGCCATCCGTTTTGTCACCAAAGCCCCACATAGTACCCACCACTGTGACCTGTACGCTCTCGTTGGCTGGCTCTCGCTTCATACTCGTCGCCAAACACACTGGCTCCAGGTCACCTACAAGTCTCTGCTAGGTAAAGCCCCGCCTTATCTCAGCTCACTGGTCACCATAGCAGCACCCACCCGTAGCACGTGCTCCAGGAGGTATATCTCACTGGTCACACCCAAAGCCAATTCTTCCTTTGGCCGCCTCTCCTTCCAGTTCTCTGCTGCCAATGACTGGAACGAACTGCAAAAATCACTGAAGCTGGAGACTCTTACCTCCCTCACTAGCTTTAAGCACCAGCTGTCAGAGCAGCTCACAGATCACTGCACCTGTACATAGCTCATCTGTAATTGCCTTACCTCCCTTATCCTACCTCATTTGCACATACTGTATATAGACTTTTTCTACTGTATTATTGACTGTATGTTTGTTTATTTCCTGTGTAACTCTGTGTTGTTGTATGTGTCGAACTGCTTTGCTTTATCTTGGCCAGGTCGCAGTTGCAAATGAGAACTTGTTCTCAACTAGCCTACCTGGTTAAATAAAGGTGAAATAAAAAATAAAAAAAGGGCCATGATGTCCACGGGGAAGGCAAAATCAGCCAACCATTCTTTATCTTGCAGTTCAGGGATATCCACATATTTTCCTTTCATTCATTTGCAACTTTGCAATCTCCGACTTCAGGTCCCACACCCTTTTAAGCACCTTCCCCAAACAGCCATCTCATGTTTGTGTGGTATGCATGACCCGACTCTGTCTCTTCCAACAGTGAGACAAACTACCTGTGGTTAACAGATTTTGCTCTTATGAAGTTTATCACTTTAGTGACTGTATCCACAACATGGTTCATTTTCAGAACACATTAACAGAACACCTCTTGATGAATGCAGGAAAATACTTTTCTGATCTGGGTTCAGCTCAGCTACTTGATCTTGTATCCTTTTCAAAAGGCCAACATTTTTTCCTGTCAAGTTTGGGCCCCCATCAGTGGTCACACTGGATAACTTTTCAAAACTCAGTTCCAGCTTTGCCACACACTTACCCTCTGGAGCCTATGGGGGGTGCTATTTCGATCTTGGAAAAATTGGTCTCCAAATTAAACTGCCTCGTACTCAATTCTTGCTCGTACAATATGCATATTATTATTACTATTGGATAGAAAACACTCTCTAGTTTCTAAAACCGTTTGAATTATGTCTCTCATTCTGCAGCACTTTTCCTGCCAGGGAGTGAGATTTCAGAAATCTCAGCCTCTGTTCCCAGGTCAGTTTATAAGTCCCTGTGAACGCTGTGGGGCTACAAACACTGCATACGCCTTCCTCTAGATGTCAGTAAGTGGTGACAATTTGAATGGAGTCGATTGCGCAATCTGGGACCTTATATTAGACCCTGGAGCGGAAGTACCTTTCTTTTCAACCTTGCGCTCGACGCAGAATGGACGTCGGACTGGCCTCCTTCCAAGCTTTGGTTTAGCCAGTTCTATATCCCCGGTCATGTTTTTATTCGTTATAGGTGTTAAAGACATCATAAGGTAGTTAATTTAAACTGATTTATAGCAATTTATATCAGTTTATTGCGATTTTCTGGCATTTCTTTGTGACGCACTTTCAAGAGTTGGACACTTTTCCGGTACATGCCGAACGTTAGTGGCCATTTCGACAGGACAAGAGGACATCTTTCGACCAAAAGACGATTAGACCGGAGAAAGGACACCTTGCCCAAGATTCTGATGGAAGCTCAGCTAATAGTAAGAACTATTTATGCTGATAAATCGTTGTTCTGTTGAAAATAGTCAAATGCATAAAACGCCATTACTTGCAATGTAGCCTTGCGTTATCGGACCCTGTATTGCGCAGCAACGTTAATTTTAAAAATGTAATTCAGCGATTGCATTAAGAACTAATTTGTCTTTCAATTGCTGTCCACCCTGTATTTTTTAGTCAAGTTTATGATTATTTATTGATTAGACTAGGTGACTCTCCAAGATGGCGCCCGACATTTTTCTGGGCAGCTTGGCAACTTTTCTCATTGTATAAGCACGATTTGTGCCGCTAAATATGCACATTTTCGAACAAACTCTATATGCATTGTGTAATATGATGTTACAGGACTGTCATCTGAAGAATTCTGAGAAGGTTAGTGAAAATTAATATTTTTGGTGGTGAATACGTTATCGCTATGTTTGGCTGGAATCAATGCTGTTGTGTGGTTTGCTACTGTGCTAAGCTAATATAACGCTATATTGTGTTTTCGCTGTAAAACACTTAGAAAATCTGAAATATTGTCTGGATTCACAAGATCTGTGTCTTTCAATTGCTGTACGCTGTGTATTTTATGAAATGTTTTATGATGAGTAATTAGGTAATACACGTTGCTCTCTGTAGTTATTCTAGTCGAGTTGAGATGGTGGCTGCAATGGTAAACTATGATTTATACCTGAAATATGCACCTTTTTCTAACAAAACATATGCTATACAATAAATATGTTATCAGACTGTCATCTGATGAAGTTTTTTCTTGGTTAGTGGCTATTTACATCTTTATTTGGTCGAATTGGTGATAGCTACTGATGGAGTGAAAAAATGGTGGAGTAAGAAAAATTGTGTCTTTTGCTAACGTGGTTAGCTAATAGATTTACATATTGTGTCTTCCCTGTAAAACATTTTAAAAATCAGAAATGGTGGCTAGATTCACAAGAAGTGTATCTTTCATCTGGTGTCTTGGACTTGTGATTTAATGATATTTAGATGCTAGTATTTACTTGTGACGCTATGCTAGGCTATGCTAGTCAGCTTTTTTACTGGTGGGGGTGCTCCCGGATCCGGGTTTGGGAGGAACTAGAAGTTAACCTCCTCCAATAAATCTTTCCCTGTGGTTGTGCTCTTCATTGACTGCACTGAAGCAAGCTCCTCTGTAATTTCAAAGTCTGGGATTATGCCTCGTAAGAATATCAACAACTGTGCCGTGTCACGTGCATCACTGCTCTCATCCAGGGCCCAGGAGAAATAGGTGAAATCCTTTAACTTGTCTTTCAACTGTTCGTCTTGACAGGGAAACATTTTTAAACAGCTCTTCCTTGTCGGGGCAAAGTATTGCTGCAGAGTCAATGAAACATTCTTTAATGAATTTACCCTCAGTGAATGGCTTGATATGTTTAGCAATTCTATTTGACAGTACATAGCTAGCTCTCGCAATTCTGTTGTTCGCTGAATGCAGTTTTGTGAAAAGTCCCTGCTGGTTTTGCAACTGAGAAAGCAACTCTTTCGGTGCACTTGTCCTCTGCTCAGAAGACATATTCCTATATTTCTCTGCATGCTTCATCTGGAAGTGTCGGGACAAGTTGTGGTCTTTCAAGACTGTGATGCTCTCTTTGCACACTAAGCACACAGCTTTCCCTGATACCTGAATAAAGACATATTTCGATGTCCACTCTTGCTGGAACACCCTGCATTCATTGTCTACTTTGTTAGCTTTGAAAAACTTAGCTTTGACCTTTTTTTTGCACAATTTCTAGCTGGCTATTATTTGTAACTGTGACATGTGTCAGCCTGTCAGTCACTGTCTGTCCTCGTACAGTTGTCATTTATACGTGCCTTCAAAATAAATGTCCCACAAGCGGTGGGAGTTAAATCATTACACAAAGGCGAGTATTCATTGGGCTTTTAATTTGAATAACAAATATGTTTTTCAAAACTTTATGATCGCAAATTCTTTATGTGATCTAAGCATGATTCCACGGGCCACATTGAGTCAGGTCGCAGGCTGCACGCAGCCCCCAGGGCCGACCTTACACTAAAAGGGCATTGTCACAATTTCACAGTATTTTTCCAATCTCAGTGTGTAAATATATATAAAACACAGAAAAAATATGTTTTTGACTGCACTGGGCCTTTAAGATTATGCACAGCATGCAATTAAGGCCCAGTTAGATGAAGGATCAATGGTATGTCCACTATATCAGTATTCTTCATGATTGTATTATTGGTTTGGGAGGCATGTTTATAATACTTAACTGTGTTGTTCAATGATGGCATAAATGGTTCTCACCTGTCAATCATGTTGTTGTCTTCTCTGTGAGAGAAACCCTAACAATATATTTCATGCCCTTCTGCCTTCATTGCTGTAATTTCATTCCACACACACACACTTTACCACTTGATCAGCCCCCTGAATTACGCTCTCTTCATTTTTTTCTTCCTCTCCCTCTCTCTGCCAGGCCCCCCACCTAGTCTCTCCTCCCTGTGTGAGGAGTCTGAGTTGCTAAGTGACAATTGCAACGTGATTGGAAATCTAAGATTCTAAGCCTCTGCTTTTATGACACATCACATGTATGATGCTTTAACTCTTCTGTTTAAAGTGTCTCAAACACACACACAGTGACATATGTAGGCTAAAAGGTATAGCCTGTTAGAAGAAAAGTAATTGTGCCATAAACTGTGTAAGCATGTATGAAATCAAAATCGGTTGTGTAATTGCATTGTGTGTGTGTATGTGCTCATCTCACTGGATCAGCCTGAGTGGCAAGGTGTGCTGGGAGGAGGCGAGGAAAATGTGGTGGCAGCGCGGGGGTGATACGCGGGTGCAGGCTTCCCAAGCATTTCCTCTGACAGTAGGAGGGCATGGAGCTGACGCACCGCTGGGCAAGACAACAAGAAGGAGAGGGGTGGGTTTCAGCAGGACGCTAAACACACCAACATGATGTCCGACATAGTGGTTGGACATCATACCTCCCAGAGTAGAGACTCCTATGTGTCGGGGAAGCAGACGAGTTGAGGTAGGAAAAGGGCAACGGGAGACCCCTTCACGCCTGAATGATTGTTGGCTGGTAGGTGAGGCAGCAGAGCTGACGCTGACGAATTCCAGGGTGTAGTAAGGCAGCCAGATGATGGCGAAGAACAGCGTGGAGAGGATCAGGAGCGCCGTGGCCTTCTTGTTGCGGTGGTCTGCAGTTATCGTGCCCCGGCAGCAAAGGAGGTGGTTGATGATGAGTCCAGAGTTGAGGGCAATGCAAAGGAGCAGCACCACGTAGTAGACCAGGAAGGCTGGCACCAGGAAACCCAGCCACAGACTACATACACCCACCGTCAAAATGGATATAGGTGGGGAATGGCCATGGTGACAGAGACTAGCGAGATCACTGCCACGATGCCGGCACTAAAAGAGCAGGAGAGAGGAGAACATATAGCGGAGGTGGATACAACTGAGTGTAGATGAGTAGTGTAATTCCATAATTCCTATACTTCCACTTCAGTGGGGCTGGTGGTGTTCTAGCAGGTGGGGCCACTATGCAGTACCTGAGCATCGACAAGGTTTCCAGACTAAATACTGTATATGCACTCCGGCCGTCAGGGAGGTGATGAAGCCCGGCAGCATATTTTGCAGCATCAATTTTGAATTTTGAATGAAATTGTGAAATATGGTTACTTTCAGTCGATCTGCTTGTCCATAGAATTCAGTTGGAAGACTATTGTCCCTGGTTGGATTTCTCTTTTTATTGTTTTAAATATAGGATCATTCACGTGATGCTTTCAATGTTTTCATCCATTCCGCGCAAAATAAAGGTTAGGTCATGTCTTGCCTTCAGGTCTTGCCACCAATCTCCTCCTTGTGCGCTATTTTCGATAGTGCCCGTTATTGTTAACTTAAAATTCACCCTGTGAGAAGGATGCAGGGGTGACCGAAACAATGAACAAGCTGGCTGAGGTTTTTAAACCAATATTTCTCATTCAATGACTATACTATGAAGTCACACAGATACGGTCCCCTAGCTCCCAGTCCTGGGAGCTGTCGCTGAGAGGGACGCAGGGCAGGGTGAGCAGGGTGCCCAGGTTGGCCAGGCTCAGGTTGAGGAGCAGCACGGAGCTGGGCTTGGAGCGTCGCCATGGGTTACACATCAGCACCAGCCACATAAGCAAATGACCTCCGACCCCCACCAGGAGGGAGAGCACTCTGACCAGGAGCAGCACCAGGGAGAAGGAGATGGTGGTGTTGGTGAACACCATGTTGAAGAGCAGGTTCACTATGGTTGGCATGGTGGTGGGAGACACTGCACTATAGAGGAGGGGTGATAGGAAAGGTGGAAGGAAAGGTTATAGGAGGGGTGGAAGGAAGGGTGATAGGAGGGGTGGAATGAAGGGTGATAGGAGGGATGGAAGGAAGGGTGATAGGAGGGGTTACATCTCAAGGATGATCAATGGAAACAGGATGCACCTGAGCTCAATTTCGAGTCTCATAGCAAAGGGTCTGGATTATGATGTAAGTAAGGTATTTCTGATTTTATTTTTATCTAAAAACCTGTTTTCGCTTTGTCATTATGGGGTATTGTGTGTAGATTGATGAGGAACATTTTTATAAAATCCATTTTAGAATAAGGCTGTAACGTAACAAAATGTGGAAAAAGGGAAGGGGTCTGAATACTTTCCGAATGCATTGTTGATACAGTATCTTGGTGAGAAATTTAATTTGGAATGGGAAATGTCCTGGAATTAGTCTCTCCTCCTTACAATACCCCAAAAAGTTTGGAGGGCTCTCTTTACCCTACTTTAAACTCTACTATTAGGCATTCCAGCTGAGGTCACTGACTATTTGTCTTGACTCTTCATCTGATATGCCTTAGCGGAAAATAAAGGAAGTCAAGTCACATCCAAATAAAATTCAGGATCTTCCTTCTTCTGGGATAAAGCAAAAAACGTCCTAATCTTTTATGGGATCTATTATAAAAAATAAATGGACTGTTTGGTACCAATTCAATAATTATCTGGGCACAACTTTCAAATTTAATGAGTCATCACCTTTTTGGAATAACAATTTAATTTTATCTGGCTTCATGCCCTTTACATTCCCTCATGGTCTCAGCAAGGTAGTGAAGGCCATCTTCAACATGCAAGGGCTTCTTTCCTTTCAAGGTCTGAAAGTCATATTCTCTCCCTGGTTCTTCCTGTTTTTTGTATTATATATACATTTTTTATTATCTCAGACTCCGTACAGCATTGAAAACCTACGGTGTACCATGAGACACCAAACCAATCTCCCAATCTTTATTGAATTCACTTTCATGTTCAGTGGTGTCCTCATTGTATGATAGGTTAGTAACTCATAATATAAAACATCTACTTGTTATGGAGATCTGGGAGAAGGACCTACAAAGTGCAGGGTTTGAATGGGATTGGACCACGATATGGGGCAATATTTGTACCTCTTCTAAGAGACTTGCCCATCAACTTATTAATTTCAAATTTACTCAAAGGTTTTATTTTACCCAGAGCAAAGGCTCAAAATGAAGCTTGTGGATAGTGATTTATGTAATACATGTACCCAATCTGAAGTGGGCAATTAAATGCAAAGGTTTTGGAGCTGTGTACAGGTCAAGTCTCTTAGGGTTCATGTTGTTATTGTTTTAAATTGTATTCTTGGCAGGATCCTACCGGTTTGCCCATCCCTCCTCCTGCTGGATTGTAGCCCTAGCATTTCCTTATCTTATCAAGAGAGGCGGATTGTTATGGCTGCATTAACAGCAGGCAAATAAACTATTTTAAGGAGTTGGTTTGAACCGGGTATTTCCCTTTGCAGATGTTGGTTGCTTATGTACTTGGACATTGCGCAGCTGGAAAGATCCACTGCCAGACTGCGTGGGGCCAAGCCCAAAACTCTGGTCAATTTGTCACATGCTATCTCCCACTGGCAAGAGCTAATTTAACAACAATGTGAGATAGCATTACCCTGCTCTGTCTTTTTCTCAGTTTACCTATGCGGCTCTGGGTTGGTTGGGAATTACATTTAAATAAACCGTTTTAATTGGGAAATACTGAAAACTATTTGTCTTCAATCTATTTCGTTTAGTCGTTTTTCATTTGCATGTTGTTTTAGATTTTTTATTTTATTTTGTTTGTTTGTTTTCCCTTATTGAACTGTACATTGGTCAAACATTAGAGAGGCACACAAATTGATTTGAGGGAAGAATCAGACATGTTTTAATAATTTATATTATTATCACATTTATTATTAATCTATTAATAGTTTCCGTTTGTCTGGTGCTGGTTGGCTGCAACCTATTATAGCATCTCTCAACTGAATCACATCACAACATAGGCCTGCACACGTCATCACACAAACACAAAAAGACATCACATCTGCTCTCAGGGAAAGCAGCAGTGCAGCAGCACAGCACGGACACAGACTGTTTAGACTACCCATCAGCCGTAACAGCATTATGTGTCTGAATGAGATTCAGGCTGAGGAAGGGAACAGGAACAAGCTGACCACTGGGAACCGACTGTTACTGTGGTAAATAACCTCCAGTTTTACCTTGTCAGCTTGATGAGTGAAGACACCTACCTGTGTAGGTCCCCCCCAGGAGACTGAAAAGATTTGGCATTGGTCCCCAGATCCTCAAAAAGTTCTACAGCTGCACCATCGAGAGCATCCTGACCGCCTGGTATGGCAACTGCTTGGCATCCGACCGTAAGGTGCTACAGAGGGTAATACTGCCCAGTACATCACTGGGGCCCAAGTTTCCTGCCATCCAATACCTATATACTAGGCGGTGTCAGAGAAAGGCCCAAAAAATTGTCAAAGACTCCTGTCACCCATGTCATAGACTGTTGTCTCTGCTACCACACGGCAAGCGGTACCGGACCGCCAAGTCTAGGTCCAAAAGGCTACTTAACAGCTTCTACCCTCAAGCCATAAGACTCCTGAACAATTAATCAAATGGCCACCCAGACTATTTTCATTGACCCCCCACCCCCTTGACTAACCTGTAACCCCACACATTGACTTGGTACTGGTACAGGGGGTAAATATTTTCTTAAAACTGCATTGCTGGTTAAGGGCTTGTAAGTAAGCATTTCACAGTAAGGTCTACACCTGTGTGACAAATAAAATTTGATTTAATTTGAAGAATGGAACATCAAACATATGGAAACCACGTTTGACTCCATTCCAGCCATCCCATAGCTCCTCCTCACCAGCCTCCTCTGCTAGAAATACACTGGACAAAAGTATGTGGATAACTGCTTATCAAGCATCTCATTCCAAAATCATGGGCATTAATATGGAGTTGGTCCCCCCTTTGCTGCTATAACAGCCTCCACTCTTCTGGTAAGGCTTTCCACTAGATTTTGGAACATTGCTGTGGGGACTTGCTTCCATTCAGCCACAAGCACATTAGTGAGGTCGGGCACTGATGTTGGGCGATTAGGCCTGGCTCGTAGTCAGCGTTCCAATTCATCCCAAAGCTATTCGATGGGGTTGAGGTCAGGGCTCTGTGCAGGCCAGTCAAGTTCTTCCACACTGATCTCGACAAACCATTTCTGTATGGACCTCACTTTCTGCATGGGGCATTGTCATGCTTAAACAGGAAAGGGCCTTCCCCAAACTGTTTCAACAAAGTTGGAAGCACAGAATCATCTAGAATGTCATTGTATGCTGTAGCATTAAGATTTCCCTTCACTGGAACTAAGGGGCCTAGCCTGAACCATGAAAAACAACCCCAGACCATTATTCCCCCTCCAACAAACTTTACAGTTGGCACTATGCATTTGAGCAGGTAGCGTTCTCCTGGCATCCCCCAAACCCAGATGGTGAAGCGTGATTCATCACTCCAAATGAATGTGTTTCCACTGCTCCAGAGTCCAATGGCGGAGAGCTTTACACCACTCCAGCCGATGCTTGGCATTGTGCATGGTGACTTTAGGCTTGTGTGCAGCTGCTTGGCCAAGAAAATCAATTTCATGAAGCTCCCAAAGAACAGTTCTTGTACGGAAGGACGTTGCTTCCAGAGGCAGCTTGGAACTCGGTAGTCAGTGTTGCAACCGAGGACAGAGGCGCTTCAGCACTCAGCGGTCCCGTTCTGTGAGCTTGTGTGGCATTCCACTTAGTGGCTGAGCTGTTGTTGCTCATAGACGTTTCCACTTCACAATCACAGCACTTAAAGTTGACCGGGTCAGCTCTAGCAGGGCAGAAATGTTATGAACTGACTTGTTAGAAAGGTGGCATCCTATGACAGTGCCACATTGAAAGTCACTGAGCTCTTCAGTAGGGCCATCCTACAGCCAATGTTTGTCTAAGGAGATTGCATGTCTGTGTGCTTGATTTTGTACACCTGTCAGTAATGGGTGTGGCTGAAATAGCTTAATCCAGTTTTTGAACGGGTATCCACATACTTTTGTATATGTACATTGGGCCTAAATTGATTTGTTCCACATATTGGTACATTGAAATAAAATCCATTCTCCATTACGTACATTTAATAATAATAATATTCTGTAGGCAGACCAAAACATACAGATATGCTATATCTCTGGTTGAATAACTGAGATGATGCAGAACCATCTGCGGGAAAATAATCATCTCAAATGTTTTAAGTTCCCCAGCAAAAAATGTACAAATTGTCACTCTAACAGAAGGGGTAACAAATATAAAGTCACTGACCACAAACAAAACAAACAGGTGGGTTTATATGCTCCCGAGTGGCGCAGCAGTCTAAGCCACTGCATCTCAGTACAAGAGGCGTCACTACAGTCCCTGGTTTGAATCCAGGCTGTATCACATCCGGCCGTGATTGAGAGTCCTATAGGGCGGCACACAATTGGCAAAGCGTCGTCCGGGTTTGGTTGGGGTAGGCCGTCATTGTAAATAAGAACTTGTTATTAACAGACTTGCCTAGTTAAATAAAGGTTAAATAAAATAAATAAACATATAGGAGGGGTTCTGAAAGACACTCATGCGGGTGTCCGCTGCAAGTTGACTAGAAACCACAACTGGGACCTAAAAGACACCCACCATGAGCACCCACTAAATTTGCCCAAGAACAGGGAAACAAAATTAAAACTCACTCCAAACTTAAAGACAGGAAGCAAATCAAAAAGTGGAGCAAAACAACAGGGAAGATCAGATAAATTATTGTTTGTCTAGAAATCAAATAGGGAGAACAAACTAAAGATGTTAACCCTCCACATCACTCAAGACAACTGGAGCACTGGGCCAGCCACTCTTCAATAGCACCTGGGCCAGCGCAGGTGAAATGCCAAACCACTAACAAGATGCCAAACCAGCACAGGTGTAACACATACTGACTAACGAGGTGACACCAATCGGTGCGCACCACGTGCTAACGTCCAACCTCTAAATATAAATGGATAAACCAAAGCCTGTAACAAGTTGAAAGTTACAGTACCAGTCAAAAGTTTGGACACACCTACTTATTTTTCTTTATTTTACTATTTTCTACATTGTAGAATAATAGTGAGGACATCAAAACTATGAAATAACACATATGGAATCATGTCATCACCAGAAAAATGTTAATCAAATCAAATCAAAATATATTTTAGATTTTAGATTATTCAAAGTAGCCACCCTTTGCCTTGATGACAGCTTAGCACACTCTTGGCATTCTATCAACCAGCTTCACCTGGAATGCTTTTCCAACAGTCTTGAAGGAGTTCCCACATATGCTGAGCACTTGTTGGCTGCTTTTCCTTCACTCATAAATAGCCCTTACACAGCCCTTACACACAGTGTGTTGGGTCATTGTCCTGTTGAAAAATAAATGATAGTCCCAATAAGCGCAAACCAGATGGGATGGCGAATTGCTGCAGAATGCTGTGGTAGCCATGCTGGTTAAGTGGTGCCTTGAATTCTAAATAAATAACTGACAGTCTCACCAGCAAAGCACCCCCACAACATAATATCTCCTAATCCATTCTTCACAGTGTGAACAACACATGTGGAGATCATCGGTTCATCTACTCTGCTTCTCACTGTCACAAACACACGGCGGTTGGAATCAAACATCTCAAATTTAGACTCAGACCAAAGGACAGATTTCCACCGGTCCACATGTCCATTTCTTGTGTTTTTTGGCCTAAGCAAGTCTTTTCAACTTATTGGTGTCCTTTAGTAGTGGTTTCTTTGCAGCAATTCGACCATGAAGGCCGGATTCATGCAGTCTCCTCTGAACAGTTGATGTTGAATGTTGAGATGTGTCTGTTGAACTCGGTAAAGCGTTTATTTTGGCAGAAATGTCTGAGGCTGGTAACTCTAATGAACTTATCCTCTGCAGCAGAGGTAACTCTGTGTCTTCCTTTCCTATGGCGGTCCTCATGAGAGCCAGTTTCATCATAGCACTTGATGGTTTTTGCGACTGCACTTGAAGAAATGTTCAATGTTCTTGAAATTTTGCGGATTGTCTGACTTTCTTGTCTTAAAGTAATGATTTGGACTGTCATTTCTCTCTGCTTATTTGAGATGTTCTTGCCATAATATTGACTTGGTCTTTTACCAAATAGGCCTATCTTCTGTATACCACCCTTACGTTATCACAACACAACTGATTGGCTCAAACGCATTAAGAAGGAAAGAAATTCCACAAATGTACTTTTAACCAGGCACACCTGTTCATTTAAATGCATTCCAGGTGACTACTTCATGAAGCTGGTTGAGTGA
Organism: Salvelinus namaycush; assembly: GCF_016432855.1. Taxonomy (NCBI): domain Eukaryota; kingdom Metazoa; phylum Chordata; class Actinopteri; order Salmoniformes; family Salmonidae; genus Salvelinus; species Salvelinus namaycush. The sequence continues at coordinate 34,851,119 of NC_052317.1, read as the reverse complement.
ACGCCAAGAGTGTGCAAAGCTGTCATCAAGGCAAAGGGTGGCTACTTTTTGCTTTCTACATGATTCCATATGTGTTATTTTATAGTTTTGATGTCTTCACTATTAGTAAAAATAAAGAAAAACCCTGGAATGAGTAGGTGTGTCCAAACTTTTGAATGGTACTGTATATATTGATGTATGGTAGCTGCTGACAAAGATACTGAGAATGTGTTTATATCATATTTAAAATGTTAACCCTCTGAACAAATGTGTGAAAAACACAGCAAAAATTAAAGACTGAGTGAAAGTAGGAGAGACAAAAGTGATAAAATATAGAACAGAGATATGGAACGAGGTGAAAAGGGGGATGAAGAAGGGTGAGGAATCCAGACTAATGGAAAACAGACGGCTAAAATAATTGTGCATAGCTTTAGACACATTGACCTCCGGCTGAATTGAATTACAACAATTTATGGCCACTATTAAATCATCTCAACTTCACCGTGTTCATAATTTTGTACGTTTAACCAGGATTGTTTATTTAACACTTTGCAGTGATAATCCAAGGGGAATTCACTCTTATTCGATCCCATAACCATTACATGACATTATATAACTATGACTTCAATCATTATAACATACAGTTGAAGTCAGAAGTTTACATATACCTTAGCCAAATACATTAAACTCAGTTTTTCACAATTCCTGACATTTAATCCTAGTAAAAATGTCCTGTTTTAGGTCAGTTAGGATCACCACTTTATTTTAAGAATGTGAAATGTCAGAATAATAGTATTTCATCAGACCAGAGGACATGTCTCCAAAAAGTATGATCTTTGTCCCCTTGTGCAGTTGCAAACCGTAGTCTGGCTTTTTTATGGCGGTTTTGGAGCAGTGGCTTCTTCCTTGCTGAGTGGCCTTTCAGGTTATGTCGATATAGGACTCGTTTTACTGTGGATATATATACTTTTGTACCTGTTTCCTCCAGCATCTTCACAAGGTCTTTTTCTGTTGTTCTGGGATTGATTTGCACTTTTCGCACCAAAATACGTTAATCTCTAGGAGACAGAACGCGTCTCATTCCTGAGCGGTATGATGGCTGCGTGGTCCCATGGTGTTTATACTTGTGTACTATTGTTTGTGCAGATGAACATGGTACCTTCAGGCATTTGGAAATTGCTCCCAAGGATGAACCAGAATTGTGGAGGTCTACAATTTTTTTTCTGAGGTCTTGGCTGATTTCTTTGATTTTCCCATGATGTCAAGCAAAGAGGCACTGAGTTTGAAGGTTGGCCTTGAAATACATCCACAGGTACACCTCCAATTGACTCAAATGATGTCTTTTAGCCTATTAGAAGCTTCTAAAGCCATGACATCATTTTATGGAATTTTCCAAGCTGATTAAAGGCACAGTCAACTTAGTGTATGTGAACTTCTGACCCACTGGAATTGTGATACAGTGAATCATACGTGAAATAAGCTGTCTGTAAACAATTGTTGGAAAAATTACGTGTTTCATGCACAAAGTAGATGTCCTAATCGACTTTCCAAAACTATAGTTTGTTAACAAGAAATTGGTGGAGTGGTTGAAAAACGAGTTTTAATGACTCCAACCTAAGTGTATGTAAATTTCCGACTTCAACTGTAATTGGTGGAAACATAAATGAATATAAAGACAAGAGTGTGCATACTGAAATAACAGTAGGAAGATTGATAGACTGAAGGACTGTAGCAGAAGGCAGAGAAATCAGGTTGTTTATAGGTGTGTCACACTCACCGTGACCAGGGTCCTGCTCAAGGGAAAATCCATCCTTTCACCATCAGAGGCTTTGTTGCGTACAAAGAGAGAGAGAGAAGAGGGCAAACACCTGTGTCCTTCCCTATATTGTCCCTCACTTGCCTCCCACCCTCTCACATACACTGTACACTCACATATGCGCATACACATGTGCGTACGCACACACACACACACACACAGTGTAGTTCACAGGTAATGAGCTGTGGCTCAAAGGCAGAGGTCTTAATCTGGTGTACAGTATTTTTCTGTCTGACCACTCAATAAAATTATTATATCAAATCAAACTGTATTTGTCACATGCGCCGAATACAACATGTGTAGACCTTACCGTGAAATGCTTACTGTAAGTAAGCCCTTAACCAACAGTGCAGTTGAAGAAAGAGTTAAGAAAATATTTACCAAAAAACTAAAGTAAAAAATTATAAAAAATATCACAATAAAGTAACAAAAACGAGGCTACATACAGGGTGTACCGGTACCGAGTCATTGTGCAGGGGTGTACAGGTTAGTCAAGGTATTTTGTACATGTAGATAGGGGTGAAGTGACTATGCATAGATAATAAACAGCGAGTAGCAGCAGTGTAAAAAAACAAATGGAGGGGGGGTGTCAATGTAAATAATCCGGTGGCCATTTGATTAATTGTTCAGGAGTCTTATGGCTTGGGGTTTAGAAGCTGTTAATGAGCCTTTTGGACCTAGACTTGGCGCTCCAGTACCGATGCCGTACGGTAGCAGAGAAAACAGTCTATGACTTGGGTGACTGGAGTCTTTGACAATTTTTTGGGCTTCCTCTGACACCGCCTAGTGTATAGGTCCTGGATGGCAGGAAGCTTGGCCCCAGTGATGTACTGGGCCGTACGCACTACCCTCTGTAGCGCCTTACGGTCAACAATTAATTAATTTATAGTTATTAAAGGAGTCCTCCATCTCCATCTCCTATTTTCACGTTGTCCACCTCTTTTCCCCTGTTCTTTCGCTATCCCTTCTCCTTTTTCCCCAAACCCTCCCACATCCCCCACATGCTGACATTTCTATCTCTCTGTCTATCTCCCATCTCCCTCTCTCTTCCCCAGCATATGTTTCACTTCTGTTATTTTCTCCCTTTGTCCCCCTCCTACTGCTGACCTTTCTTTCTCTCAGACTCCCTACCCCCTCTCTCTTCCCCTCCCTCCCCCTCCCTCTTTCCCTCTCCTCTGTTTGGTCCTCTAACCCAGTGGCAGTCTAAGATAAGAAATCCACCTTTTGTTAAGTAAACACTTTACAAACAAAACATCCAGGTGTGGAGGAGAGAGAAAGAGAGCGATAGATAGAGAGAAAAATAAGGAACATATTATACAGTAATATACAGTATGCTCACCGTACTGTCAAAAACATCCATTTGATACAGTATACGTCAAGAAACGACATATGCTGTGGGAGACAGCAAGACAAGTGTGTTACCTAAACAATATTTATTTATGTTATAAATAAAGGAACGGAAGTTAAGCGAGCTTCCCCACATGATGTGTGTCTCAGACAGAAGCACTATGGCACTCTGTGGTACACAGGTTCATTTAAACTCATTATGAACCTTCCGCTGTTTACACACCATTGTTAAGTGCATCGCCAATATAACCTATCTGCCACTATCACTTTCCTCTGCTGCTCAGGTGTGTGTATGTGTGTGTGCGTGCAAATCTGTGGGTGGTTGTGAATATTAAAAGTTTCCACTTAACTTGACAGGAAGCATAATGGTTTAGAATTATAGCTACTATTCTTCACAAAAGATCCAAGTCTAAAATGAACACACACAACTAACTCATATCTTCACTGGTTCCCCAAACCTAAATTGAGCTTTGTTCTGGCCTGAAAACAATTTAAATTGAGCTTTTCCATTAAGAATAATGATTTTTCATCAAGGACTAGGCTAAATGTAGCCAGTATCTTATCTCCAATTCTAAATGCTTGCAATGTATTGAGGAATAAATGCCAAAAGCAACCTGTGTGTGGTGAGTACAACTCACATTGATAAAGAGCGCCACCAACTGGTGGTGGTCTCCAAAAGTGGCGCTGTATTTTTCCATCTCCACGCGCCTTCCAGCTGTAAGTCACAATCTTATTGATCAGTAAACACAAATCCAAAACTACGTGACTTTCTGCCAAGCCTGTTAAAGGTCATAACAATAACCAGATAGTGATGCACTGAGAAAGAGATTCATTGATAGCAGACCAATAGTGGAAGCCATTGTTTGAACAGATAATGATTCCACAGATAAAGTGATGAAAGATGGGGCATGCATGTTCTACCCTGATGAACGCATTGACATTTTATATGAAATCTGTCAAGGTCACACAGAGATTATATGATTTATTTGTGGCCTCTAAGGTATTATTGCATGGCCCTACTGAAGGGAATTCATCTCATCTTGAGGGGACAATCATATCTGGCTTCACTAGAATGACAACTCACTGTTTGAAAACAGATCACTGGCGTGTAGGCTATACTCTATAATAATTAAAATTCAAGTAGTTTATTTGCCATTTGTAGGTATTAAAAGGAATAGATACATGTACATTGGAATTCTTTGTTGTATCGATATATAATATAGACTATACACTGTGTTCTTCAATTGGTAATTTTGACAAGACATGTATGGTCAAGAATAATTTTGGTCTTGATATGCCTTCAGAAAAGTACAAACCCCTTTACTTTTTACCCATTTTGTTGTGTTACAGCCTCGCCCCTCCCAAAAAAGCAGACATTGAATATCCCTTTGAGCAACGTGAAGTTATTAATTACACTTTGGATAGTGTATCAATAAACCCAGTCAATACAAAGACACAGGCGTCCTTCCTAACTCAGTTGCCGTAACGGAAGGAAACCGCTCAGGGATTTCACCACGAGGCCAACGGTGACTTTAAAACAGTTAGAGTTTAATGGCTGTGATAGGAGAAAACTGAAGATGGATCAACAACATTGTAGCTACTTCCCAATACTAACCTAAATGAAAGAGTGAAAAGAAGGAAGCCAGTATAGAATACAAATATTCCAAAATATGCATCCTGTTTGCAAAAAGGCACTAAAATAATACTGCAAAACAATGTGTCAAAGAAATTAAATTTATGTCCTGAATGCAAAGTGTTATGTTTGGGGCAAATCCAACACAACACGTCACTGAGTATCACTCTTCAAATTGTCAAGCTTGGTGGTGGCTGCATCATGTTATGGGTATGCTTGTCATCGGCAAGGACTAGCAAGTTTTTTGGGGGATAAAAAGAAACAGAATAGAGCTAAGCACAGGCAAAATCCTAGAGGAAAACCTGGTTCCGTCTGCTTTCCAACAGAACCTGGGAGACAATTTCACCTTTCAGCAGGACAATAACCTAAAACACAAGGCCAAATCTACACTGGAGTTGCTTTCCAAGACAGCATTGAATCCTGCTGAGTGGCTTAGTTACAGTTGACTTAAATAAGATTGAAAATGTATGGCAATATTTTGCAAATGGCTGTCTATCAACGATCAACTTAACAGAGCTTGAAGAACTTTTAAAAGAATAATCTGTAAATATTGTACAATCCAGGTGTGCAAAGCTCTTAGAGACTTACCCAGAAAAAACGTAGCTGTAATCGTTGATAAACGTGATTGTAACACGCATTGACTGAAGGGTGTGAATACGTGTGTAAATTAGATATTTCTGTATTTAATTTTCAATAAATGTTAATTTTTTTTCCCTTTGCCATTATGGAGTATTGTGTGTAGTTAAATGTTAAAAAAAAAAAAAATCTAAATTCAGGGACTAACAACAAAATGTGAAACAAGTCAAAGGGTATGAATACTTTCTGAAGGCATTGTATGCACCCTATACTCTGACAGTAAGAATGATTGTGTTGTGACTTTCAAAGTAACTTTTTTCAATTCAAGGTGATACCAAGAAATCTCATTATCAGCTATATAGGGAAAGGGAGATACCGAGTTAGTTGTACAACAATGGATTCAACTGAAATGTGTCTTCTGTATTTAACCCAACCCCTCTGAATCAGAGGTACATAATATTTTTACAATCATGAAACCCCGTCATGGGATTATGCTAGAGTAACTGGAAGGCATTTTCAGGTGAAAGCCAACACGTCACGAACAGCCATTTGATACGGGTATTCACTTGAGTCTAGATTGATGGGAAAGGATGCTGCACGGTTGCGGTTACTTCCTTGTCAAACTAAGAATTTTAGGTTTCAAATGAATTGTTGCAGAGCACGTTGTTGGCAAGGAACTGATTGTATGGCATTTAGATCAGAGGTGGCTGGTGGAACTTAAAACTGTGAGGACAGGCTCATAGTAATGGCATTGTCTCAAACACAAGTGTATCTAACACTTGGTTTCCAAGTGTTAGATATCATTCTATTCATTATTTTGAGCCATCCTCCCATTACCAACCGCCTGGGATTTAGATTGACATCGCTTACGGGAAAAGGTATTTAGACTCTGTTTACTGGAACAGGTGATGCTACTGCCTTGTGTATACAAGAACAATTGTGAATTATAACAGTCAACGCGTGGCATGTTGGCTAAGAGCTGATTGGAATGAGACAGAATCACTTGACTGGAAAACTGTATGTAGGCCTCCTGTTCATTAGGGCACACCATAGCATAAAAAGTTTCCAATTAATGCTGGTGGTTTTTTATAAAAACATTTTTTTAAACAAATGTTGTACATATTTATTTACACAACATGAATATTAATACAGGGCAAGATTAACAGGCTTTCCTGTAGACCCAAGACACTATTAAATTGGTATTCCATGAATTTCTGGAAAAGGAAAATAAATAATTAATAATTAATAATACACACATTCAAGATCAGTGGCCCAAAAAATAAAATCACTTAATGAATTAATGTTAGGGACGAGAATGTTACAAACAGCACCCCATATAGGACTGACCTCCACAATGGAGAAGTGGTTGATAGCCATGGTGAGCACACTGGCTAGGTTGTTCGCCACAGCACAATCTGGTACCTGTGAAGAAAAACATTTGTGTTTCCATGTTAGGCCTTTGCTGTAAAATTAAGCTATGCAAATGAATCACAACAAAAGCAGTTGAAAACAACAATGCTGATTTCATGTGGTTGTGAAGTGGTAATGGTCAAAGGAGCACTCCGTTGCTTGGAAGCGTTTAGCTGCTTCACGGCGTCTTCATATCCCAAGGTCACCTTCTTCAGCAGCTTGTGGTGGTTCAACACACTGCCGAGGTCAGATCTTGCATAGAGCCCCAGACCGAGGGTGATTGACCGTCATCTTGAACTTCTTCCATTTTCTAATAATTGCGCCAACAGTTGTTGCCTTCTCACCAAGCTGCTTGCCTATTGTCCTGTAGCCCATCCCAGCCTTGTGCAGGTCTACAATTTTATCCCTGATGTCCTTACACAGCTCTCTGGTCTTGGCCATTGTGGAGAGGTTGGAGTCTGTTTGATTGAGTGTGTGGACAGGTGTCTCTTATACAGGTAACGAGTTCAAACAGGTGCAGTTAATACAGGTAATGAGTGGAGAACAGGGGGGCTTCTTAAAGAAAAACTAAAAGGTCTGTGAGAGCCGGAATTCTTACTGGTTGGTAGGTGATCAAATACTTATGTCATGCAATAAAATTAAAATTAATTACAAAAAAATCATACAATGTGATTTTCTGGATTTTTGTTTTAGATTCCATCTCTCACAGTTGAAGTGTACCTATGATAAAAATTACAGACCTCTACATGCTTTGTAAGTAGGAAAACCTGCAAAATCGCAGTGTATCAAATACTCCCCACTGTATACCCAGGGTCGTTACAGTATTGAGTTGGATGGTGAACCGTGCATTGCATGACGTGCAATTTTGTACTGTTTCTATCAGAATAAAGCTCCATGACTGGTGCTACAAATTGGAGTTTGTGTCGATGATCGATTGTACACAACTCAAGAAGAGTACTGTTACAGTGGTGCTGTGACCGTTCTTCTGGATCGGATCATCCTTCGCTGGATTTCCATCTCAGAACTTCGCCGTGGTTGCCGTTGAAGAATCAGAATCAGAATCAGAATCTGGATCCAAGATGGCGTAGCAGTGAAGACGTGTTTTTGTTTCGTCCTCTCGTGTACTTTTGTATTTTTCTTCTTTTTTGTATATATTTCAATTTTATTTTCACTCTTTTCCATTTTTAATTCGATAATACCTTCCGGTAACCTGCCTCACCCAATGTGATACGGAATCTTTATTATTTTTAATTTTAGAACACATTCAAGAACCACCAGAAGCTAACAAGCTAATTAGCTACAAGCTATGTAGTCATTGTTAGCCACTGCTAGCGGCTTTTACCTTCTGCACAGATACCAGCCCTGTTTTTAGCCTGGATAATACTCGCCGGTCTACCAGTATTGGACTGTCTCCACTACAATGCCGGATTCCTGCCTTAATCCTTGGACCACTACTTCTGATCTTCACAGCTAGCTAGCACCCACCGTGGCACCCAGTACAGAAGCCATCCGTGAGCCAGGCGCATCTCCCGGCTAGCAAACTAAATTCTACAATACCTCTTTCGCCATCTGGCTTGGATCCTCTGTCGACACGGCGCCCCGCCGCACCACCACGACTGGTCTGCCGACGAATACTCTATCCGCTGTGCCTTCAACCGGCCTCCATCGGAGCAGATGCTCCTACTAGCCCCGGGCTACTAACTTTAAACGCTGTGTCGCCCGCGTGCTAGCGTAGTGGCGACTACTCCGCGGCTTCCCTGTTCCATCTACTGCTGCCCCCTGGACACTATGATCACTTGGCTACATAGCTGATGCCTGCTGGACTGTCCATTAATCACGGTACTCCATTCTGTTTATTTTTTATCTGTCGGCCCCAGCCGCGAACTCAGGCTCTGTGTGTAGTTAATCCGCCCCTCTCTGCCTAGTCATCGCCATTTTACCTGCTGTTGTTCTGTTAGCTGATTAGCTGTTGTTCTCTCACCTGTTGTCTTAGCTAGCTCTCCCAATCAACACCTGCGATTACTTTATGCCTCGCTGTATGTCTCTCTCAAATGTCAATATGCCTTGTATACTGTTGTTCAGATTAGTTATCATTGTTTTAGTCTACAATGGAGCCCCTAGTTCCACTCTTCATACCTCTGACACCTCCATTGTCCCACCTCCCACACATGCGGTGACCTCACCCATTATAACCAGCATGTCCAGAGATACAATCTCTCTTATCATCACCCGGTGCCTGGGCTTACCTCCGCTGTACCCGCACCCCACCATACCCCTGTCTGCACATTATGCCCTGAATCTATTCTACCACGCCCAGAAATCTGCTCCTTTTATTCTTTGTCCCCAACGCTCTAGGCGACCAGTTTTGATAGCCTTTAGCCGCACCCTCATCCTACTCCTCCTCTGTTCCTTGGGTGATGTGGAGGTAAACCCAGGCCCTGAATGTCCCCAGGCACCCTCATTTGTTGACTTCTGTGATCGAAAAAGCCTTGGTTTCATGCATGTCAACATCAGAAGCCTCCTCCCTAAGTTTGTTTTACTCACTGCTTTAGCACACTCTGCCAACCCTGATGTCCTTGCCGTGTCTGAATCCTGGCTTAGGAAGGCCACCAAAAATTCTGAGATTTCCATACCCAACTATAACATTTTCCGTCAAGATAGAACTGCCAAAGGGGGAGGAGTTGCAATCTCAGAGATTGCCTGCAAAGTAATGTCATACTTTCCAGGTCCATACCCAAACAGTTCGAACTTCTAATTTTAAAAATTAATCTCTCCAGAAATAAGTCTCTCACTGTTGCCGCCTGCTACCGACCCCCCTCAGCTCCCAGCTGTGCCCTGGACACCATTTGTGAATTGATCGCCCCCCATCTAGCTTCAGAGTTTGTTCTGTTAGGTGACCTAAACTGGGATATGCTTAACACCCCGGCAGTCCTACAATCTAAGCTAGATGCCCTCAATCTCACACAAATCATCAAGGAACCCACCAGGTACAACCCTAAATCCGCAAACATGGGCACCCTCATAGACATTATCCTGACCAACTAGCCCTCCAAATACACCTCTGCTGTCTTCAATCAGGATCTCAGCGATCACTGCCTCATTGCCTGTATCAGCTACGGGTCCACGGTCAAACGACCACCCCTCATTACTGTCAAACGCTCCCTAAAACACTTCTGCGAGCAGGCCTTTCTAATCGACCTGGCCCGGGTATCCAGGAAGGATATTGACCTCATCCCGTCAGTTGAGGATGCCTGGTCATTCTTTAAAAGTAACTTCCTCACCATCTTAGATAAGCATGCCCCATTCAAAAAATGAAGAACTAAGAACAGATATAGCCCTTGGTTCACTTCAGATCTGAATGCCCTCGACCAGCACAAAAACATCCTGTGGCGGAGTGCAGTAGCATCGAATAGTCCCCGCGATATGCAACTGTTCAGGGAAGTCAGGAACCAATACACGCAGTCAGTCAGGAAAGCAAAGGCTAGCTTTTTCAAGCAGAAATTTGCATCCTGTAGCTCTAACTCCAAAAAGTTCTGGGACACTGTAAAGTCCATGGAGAACAAGAGCACCTCCTCCCAGCTGCCCACTGCACTGAGGCTGACACGGTCACCACCGATAAATCCATGATAATCGAAAACTTCAACAAGCATTTCTCAACGGCTGGCCATGCTTTCCTCCTGGCTACTCCAACCTCGGCCAACAGCTCCGCCCCCCCGCAGCTACTCGCCCAAGCGTCCCCAGCTTCTCCTTTACCCAAATCCAGATAGCAGATGTTCTGAAAGAGCTGCAAAACCTGGACCCATACAAATCAGCTGGGCTTGACAATCTGGACCCTTTATTTCTGAAACTATCCGCCGCCATTGTCGCAACCCCTATTACCAGCCTGTTCAACCTCTCTTTCATATCGTCTGAGATCCCCAAGGATTGGAAAGCTGCCGCGGTCATCCCCCTCTTCAAAGGGGGAGACACCCTGGACCCAAACTGTTACAGACCTATATCCATCCTGCCCTGCCTATCTAAGGTCTTCGAAAGCCAAGTTAATAAACAGATCACTGACCATCTCGAATCCCACCGTACCTTCTCCGCTGTGCAATCCGGTTTCCGAGCCGGTCACGGGTGCACCTCAGCCACGCTCAAGGTACTAAACGATATCATAACCGCCATCGATAAAAGACAGTACTGTGCAGCCGTCTTCATCGACCTGGCCATATTCTTATCGGCAGACTCAGTAGCCTCGGTTTTTCTGATGACTGCCTTGCCTGGTTCACCAACTACTTTGCAGACAGAGTTCAGTGTGTCAAATCGAAGGGCATGTTGTCTGGTCCTCTGGCAATCTCTGTGGGGGTACCACAGGGTTCAATTCTCGGGCCGACTCTTTTCTCTGTATATATCAATGATGTTGCTCTTGCTGCGGGCGATTCCCTGATCCACCTCTACGCAGACGACACCATTCTGTATACTTCTGGCCCTTCTTTGGACACTGTGTTAACTACCCTCCAGGCGAGCTTCAATGCCATACAACTCTCCTTCCGTGGCCTCCAATTGCTCTTAAATACAAGTAAAACTAAATGCATGCTCTTCAACCGATCGCTGCCTGCACCTGCCCGCCTGTCCAACATCACTACTCTGGACGGCTCTGACTTAGAATATGTGGACAACTACAAATACCTAGGTGTCTGGTTAGACTGTAAACTCTCCTTCCAGACTCACATCAAACATCTCCAATCCAAAGTTAAATCTAGAATTGGCTTCCTATTCCGCAACAAAGCATCCTTCACTCATGCTGCCAAACATACCCTTGTAAAACTGACCATCCTACCAATCCTCGACTTCGGTGATGTCATTTACAAAATAGCCTCCAATACCCTACTCAATAAATTGGATGCAGTCTATCACAGTGCCATCCGTTTTGTCACCAAAGCCCCATATACTACCCACCACTGCGACCTGTACACTCTCGTTGGCTGGCCCTCGCTTCATACTCGTCGCCAAACCCACTGGCTCCAGGTCATCTACAAGACCCTGCTAGGTAAGACCCCCCCTTATCTCAGCTCGCTGGTCACCATAGCAGCACCCACCTGTAGCACGCGCTCCAGCAGGTATATCTCTCTGGTCACCCTCAAAACCAACTCTTCCTTTGGCCGCCTCTCCTTCCAGTTCTCTGCTGCCAATGACTGGAACGAACTACAAAAATCTCTGAAACTGGAAACACTTATCTCCCCCACTAGCTTTAAGCACCAGCTGTCAGAGCAGCTCATAGATTACTGCACCTGTACATAGCCCATCTATAATTTAGCCCAAACAACTACCTCTTTCCCTACTGTATTTATTTATTTATTTTGCTCCTTTGCACCCCATTATTTCTATCTCTACTTTGCACATTCGTCCACTGCAAATAAACCATTCCAGTGTTTTACTTGCTATATTGTATTTACTTCGCCACCATGGCATTTTTTTGCCTTCACCTCCCTTATCTCACCTCACTTGCTCACACTGTATATAGACTTATTCTTCTACTGTATTATTGACTGTATGTTTGTTTTACTCCATGTGTAACTCTGTGTTGTTGTATGTGTCGAACTGCTTTACTTTATCTTGGCCAGGTCGCAATTGTAAATGAGAACGTGTTCTCAACTTGCCTACCTGGTTAAATAAAGGTGAAATAAATAAAATAAAAAATAAAATCCGCCACACTATGCGCCCACTGAAGATCTGGCTATACAGCGCCTGGAAATGGTTTTTGAGCGTCTCAAGGCTCACAACCTGAAGTTGGCGCCAAAAAAGTGTAACTTTCTGCAGAGGTCTATGAAGTTTCTGGGGCATATAATTAGTACGGATGGTGTAGCTACAGACCCTGAGAAGGTGAGGGCCATTACAGGAGTAACAGAAGCTGATCTGATGGAAGATGGCACTGACATTCCATCTCAGAAGAAATTGAGGTCATTCCTTGGGATGGTGGTGTATTATCAACAGTTCATTGAAGGTTGCTCGAGCATCGCAAAGCCTCTCTTTGGATTGACTACTGGACACAAGGCTCCTCGCTGGAAAAAGAAGCAACGCTCACCTGTCAGGAAGTTGACGGCTGCCGACTGGACAACAGAATGCAGACAGGCCTTACTCCAGCTAAAGCAAGCCTTACTGGACCAGGTTTTGTTGGCCCACCCCAACTTCAACAAACCCTTTCTACTCTCGGTGGATGCGTCCAGCAACGGCTTAGGTGCTGTGCTGTCCCAGGTGCAGGAACAGGGAGCTACAGCGAGACCTATAGCCTTCGCGAGCAAGTCCCTCAGTTATGCGCAGTCGAGGTATCCTGCGCACAGGCTCAAGTTCTTTGCCATGAAATGGGCTATCTGTGACAAGTTCCACCACTGGCTACGGGGACAGCAGTTCACGGTATGGAAGGATAATAATCCCTTGACATACATTCTGACCAAAGCAAAGCTTGATGCTTGTGAACAGAGATGGGTCGCCAAGCTGGCGCCGTACGTGTTTGACATCAAGTACATCCCTGGAAAAATAAATGTTGTTGCAGATGCTTTGAGCAGAGAGCCCTTCGTACAACCCAGTGCACTCCATCGCCTGACAAGGGTCCCGTACGAGACCTTACTAGCTGAAGCTAACGCTGTGCGCACAGACATAGTGCAAGATGTGTTTCGCTGGTCCAGCCACCCCTTTGACAAAGCCTCTGACTCCAACGAAGTGGTCATTAGCTGTCAGGCTACTGTTGACCCCTCATCTGGTGCTTTATCAAGACATGAAGTTGCAGCTGTTCTTCATTCACAAAGGTGCTGCGTGGGTGAAGTGGGCTCACATGCACTGCTGTTGCCACAGCTTCCACAGGCTGCTATGCCATCAGAGCAGACCGATGTCGATGTTCTGCCACACGACCCACTGATGAGTAAGCAGCGTGATGACAACGTGATCAGCAGAGTGATCTTCTGTGTGGAGAGGGGGAGAAGAGCATCCCTGAGAGAGCGTGCGCATGAGAGTGTTGAGGTTTTGTGACTTCTCAGATGTTGGGACAAGTTGACCATGAAGATGGGTGTACTGTATCGTGTTTCGAAGAATGTGGTTACAAAGAGGAAAACTTATCTGTATGTGGTTCCAGCCTCCATGAAAGCAATGGTGTTGAAGGGTGTCCATGATGAAGCTGGCCACCAGGGCCAACTGAGAACAGTCTACCTGACTAGACAGAGGTTCTTCTGGCATGGCCTGGAGAGGGAGGTAAAAGCATATGTGAAGTGCTGCAGGAGATGCGTCGTGAGCAAGACTCCTGATCCGGAAGCAAGAGCTCCTCTTGGGAAAAGAGGGTGTCAAATAAGAGAGTTGCAAACATAGGATCTGTGCTCCAGTATTCTTTTAGGGAGTTCTTCTTCACTATCCCCATGAGAAGGACTGTCACCAGGACGGTATACATTTCACGAATTGTCGTTGTCACCATTTAGCGAGTTTCCCCCTCACCTCACTGGCTCTCTCTTCTCCTGTAGCTCCAAGGCATAGCAATTGGTCTCCTCTACTATGTCTCCCACCAGCTCCTCTGTCAGAAACAACTTGAAGCACTCTGCCTCAGATGGAAATGGCAAGGGGCGTTGCGCTCCAGACCGGGACTCATCAATGCAAACAGCAGAGCCAGTGGCGGTCAGTGCCGTTTAAGATGAGGGAGGACGATTTGTTTTTCATGAGTGGCCTTATTTCCATTACAGCATATTGGATGACTCTCATTCATATTTATATTTTCATATAATTATTTTAATGATTTCTTCATTGGCAAAGTGGGCAAACTTAGGCAGGAAATGCCAACAACAAAGAGTGAGCCATTGTATTCATGCATAAAAAAACTAATAATGAAAGAAAAGCTTTGCAAGTTTGAATTATGTAAAGTTAGTGTGGGAGAGGTTTAACAATTATTGTTATGGATCAATAATGGCAAACCTCCTGGCATTGACAAGTTAGATGGAAAGCTACTGAGGATGGTAGCTGACTATAGGCCCTCCTATCAGTCATATCTTTAATCTGAGCCTAGAGAAAAGTCTTTGTCCTCAGGCCTGGAGGGAAGCCAAAGTAATTCCACTACCCAAAAGTGGTAAAGCGGCCTTTACTGGTTCTAACAGCAGACCTATAAGCTTGCTGCCAGCTCTTAGCAAACTGTTGGAAAAAATTGTGTTTGACCAAATACAATGCTAAATCTCTGTAAACAAATTAACAAAATACTTTCAGCATGCTTATAGAGAAGGGCACTCAACATGTACTGGACTGCCACAAATGACTGATGATTGGTTGAAAGAAATTGATAAAAAGAAGATTGTGGGAGCTGTACTGTTAGATTTCAGGGCAGCCTTTGATATTATTAACCATAACCTGTTGTTGAAAAAACTTGTGTTATGGCTTTTCAACCTCTGCAATATTGTGGATTCAGAGCTATCGATCTAATGGAACTCAAAGGGTTTTCTTTAATGGAAGCTTTTCTAATGTCAAACATGTAAAGTGTGGTGTACCGCAGGGCAGCTCTCTAGGCCCTCTACTCTTTTCTATTTTTATCAATGACCTGCCACTGGTATTAAACAAAGCATGTGTGTTGAAGGGGTTAAACCAAGGCCTCATACCTTTTTAAAGGGTTAATAAATTGTGTTATGATAAACTGTAAGGTCTCCTCTCTGGAGACCTCTGTGTGTGTGTTAAAACCTGTTTTGAGTGATATGCCCTGCAGACACTATCAGAAGGCAGAAACCACCTCTGCTCATATTCCTCCTGTCTGGGTCCCACCGTGACTGTCTGAGGTTCTGAGAATACAACTGGTTTTCTGAGAACACAAGGCCACTGCAGGCTTGATGGAAACTGCCACCTGGCAGAAGATGCTTAGACTTATCTGTTGTGAAATGTCAATGGGGAGGATATATAAGTTGCAGGATGTCTTAGACACCTTGCAGAACCTGGGGAGAGCTATCATATACTGTACCAACTTCTGCCTACAACTGTATTACTAAAGGATCATTTTAATACTTAAACAAAGAGTCTGTTTCCTTTCTACTATCAATATATACGTTTGATAGTTATATAGACCTGGTCATCTGTTGAAGAAATTGACCAACAGCGAGCTTGCCAGGAGCGAGTGACCACTTCGCTGGACTGACAATTGATCCACGTGCAAACGCTACAAAATTATAAGGTAAGCAGACGCCTGTTATATCTAAAGTCTGTAATGAAGACTGACATGAAAATATAATAACCATCATAACCGTAAAAATATACATCGAGACACATACAGTATATATACACACAGAAATTCCCAGCCGTCCCGTCTTCAGTCAGCTGTTTGTATAATAAAAAAAAATAGAATATATATATACTGCAAATTTATAAAAGATTAAATAAAAACTGAAATATCACATTTACATAAGTATTCAGACCCTTTACTCAGTACTTTGTTGAAGCACCTTTGTCATTGATTACAGCCTCGAGTCTTCTTGGGTATGACGCTACAAGCTTGGCACACCTGTATTTGGGGAGTTTCTCCCATTCTTCTCTGCAGATCCTCTCAAGCTCTGTCAGATTAGATTGGGAGCGTCGCTGCACAGCTATTTCAGGTCTCTCCAGAGATCTTCGATCAGGTTCAAGTCCTGGCTCTGGCTGGGCTACTCAAGGACATTCAGAGACTTGTCCCAAAGCCACTCCTGCGTTGTCTCAGCTGTGCGCTTATGTGTCTTTTACTGAGGAGTGGCTTCCGTCTGGCCACTCTACCATAAAGGCCTGATTGATGGAGTGCTGCAAAGATGGTTGTCCTTCTGGAAGGTTCTCCTATCTCCACAGAGGAACTCTAGAGCTCTAGACCATACTTGGTGACTGTCGTGGAAATATTTGCTCAATCATATTTCACAAATACCGGAGCCAGTGAGTTCAAATAGACTTCTATTACTACATAATAAAAATCGAGCTGGTTCATGAATACAACTCCCTTTCCAGTCTTGGCACACACGTTTTATACATTATTCCTCCTTACATCACACTCACAGTAACTCCTCTTAAGTTAGGTCAGAGCCAAGTCACAAACACACACAGCCATTTTTTCAGCCAAGGATAGGAGTCACAAAAAGCAGAAATATAGATAGAATTAATCGGAAGCTCTCTGCCAGACCACTCAGTAAAAGAGCTCCTATGAGCCCCTCCTTTATAGTAGAATCCTAAAACCAGTATCTAAAGACGGTGACATCTAGTGGAAGCCCTAGGAAGTGCATGCACATCCATAACTAACAGGGATTTCAATTGGCATTGTTTTGAAAATCGATTTCTCACTTCCTGTTTGGATTTCTTCTCAGGTTTTTGTCTGCCATATGAGTTCTGTTATACTCACAGACATAATTCAAACAGTTTTAGAAACTTCCGAGTGTTTTCTATCCAATACTACTAATAATATGCATATATTAGCATCTGGGACAGAGTAGGAGGCAGTTCAGTTTGGGCACGCAATTCAACCAAAAGTGAAAATGCTGCCCCCTATCCCTAAAAAGTTTTAAGGACTCATCCCATCTGGCATTTAGCCCCGTTATCTTATTGCCTTGCACTACGTTTAGTTTGGTTTCATATTAGAGCATGGAACCCGTAGAGCCACAGAAATAGACAGACCTGTTCTCAACTTAAGACAGGTGCATACATGTAGGACTCTAGCCACAGTCCTTGGTACTTAACAAAAATAACCAGACATGTCATCCTGCTAACTCCTCTGAAAGGGACACCCATGTTCTGGAAAAAAAACAAGATGTGTAACCATAGCAACAGTACATAGTACTGGACTTCCGGCGCCGACAGAGATGGCCGCCTCGCTTCGCGTTCCTAGGAAACTGCAGTATTTTTTTTTACCACAAGCATTTCGCTACACTCGCATTAACATCTGCTAACCATGTGTATGTGACAAATACAATTTGATTTGATTTAGGAGGCCATAACACAGTTACAGGAATAACCAGTCGTGTCCAACCCCAGACAGGTGCATGTCTAATGGTGTCTAATGACCCAGAGCACATATAGAGTACACTCGTTTTGCTGGCTCCTTCTGAAATAAATAATTGCCACATATGTACTGGAAAATTCACAATATGACCTCCCTGCACCGGGTCACCTTCAGTGAGTCTCATCTTTCCATATACCGTAGTGGTCATAATAGTTTGTAGGCCAAACCGTTCAGACGCTACAGACGTTTTTGAGAGAAGATCGATTTTCGGGATGTCTCCTGGTAGCCCTGCCACTTTCCACCGCAGATGCAGAAGGCTGACATTGGCGGTTTGAGACACAGCCCATGCAATATCTCTATCTTAAACAGATGGATTTTGATAGGGTTGTTTTTATTATGTTAATTTGATTAATATGTGAGATACAGTTGAAGTCGGAAGTTTACATACACCTTAAGACATTTAAACTGTTTTTCACAATTCCTGACATTTAATGCTAATAAAAACTCCCTGTCTTAGGTCAGTTAGGATCACCACTTTATTTTAAGAATGTTAAATGTCAGAATAATGGCAGAGCGAATGATTTATTTCAGCTTTTATTTCTTTTAACACATTCCCAGTGGGTCAGAAGTTTACATACACTCAATTAGTATTTGGTAGCAATGCCTTAAAATTGTTAAACTTGGGTCAAACGTTTCGGCTAGCCTTCCACAAGTTTCCTACAATAAGTTGGGTGAATTTTGGCCCATTCCTCCTGACAGAGCTGGTGTAACTGAGTCAGGTTTGTAGGCCTCCTTGCTCGCACACGCGTTTTCAGTTCTGCTCACAAATGTTCTATAGGATTGAGGTCAGGGCTTTGTGATGGCCACTCCAATACCTTGACTTTGTTGTCCTTAAAAGCCATTTGCCACAACTTTGGAAGTATGCTTGGGGTCATTGTCCATTTGGAAGACCCATTTGCGACCAAGGTTTAACTTCCTGACTGATGTCTTGAGATGTTGCTTCAATATATCCACATAATTTTCCTGCCTCATGATGCCATCTATTTTGTGAAGTGCACCAGCCCCTCCTGCAGCAAAGCACCCCCACAACATGAGGCTGCCACCCCGTTCTTCACAGTTGGAATGGTGTTCTTCGGCTTGATAGCCGCCCCCTTTTTCCTCCAAACATAACGATGGTCATTATGGCCAAACAGTTCTATTTTTGTTTCATCAGACCAGAGGACATTTCTCCAAATAGTACGATTTTTGTCCCCATCTGCAGTTGCAAACAGTGGTCTGGCTTTTTATGGTGGTTTTGGAGCAGTGACTTCTTCTTTGCTGAGCGGAATTTCAGGTTATGCCGATATAGGACTCGTTTTACTGTGGACATAGATACTTTTGTACCTGTTTCCTCCAGCATCTTCACAAGGATCTTTGCTGTTGTTCTGGGATTGATTTGCAGTTTTCGAACCGAATTATGTTAATCTCTAGGAGACAGAACGCGTCTCCTTCCTGAGCGGTATGACGGCTGTGTGGTCCCATGGTGTTTATACTTGCGAACTATTGTTTGTACAGATGAATGTGGTATCTTCAGGCATTTGGAAATTGCTCCCAAGGATGAACCAGACTTGTGAAGGTCTACAATTTCTTTTCTGAGGTCTTGGCTGATTTCTTTTGTTTTTCCCATGATATCAAGCAAAGAGGCAATGAGTTTGAAGGTAGGCCTTGAAATACATCCACAGATACACCTCCAATTGACTCAAATTATGTCAACTAGCCTATCAGAAGCTTCTAAAGCCATGAAATTATTTTCTGGAATTTTCCAAGCTGCTTAAAGACACAGTCAACTTAGTGTATGTAAACTCCCGACCCACTGGAATTGTGATACAGTGAGTTATAAGTGAAATAATCTGTCTGTAAACAATTGTTGGAAACATTACTTGTGTTATGTACAAAGTAGATGTCCTAACCGACTTTCCAAAACTATAGTTTGTTAACCTCTAACGAGCCTCAACCCCGGATCCGGGATCACCCCCCACCCCCCCCCCCCCCACACTGATTAGCATCGCTAGCATAGCGTCACAATTAAATAGTAGCATCTAAATATCATTAAATCACAAGTCCAAGACACCAGATGAAAGATACAGATCTTGTGAATAAACCCATCATTTCTGTTTTTTAAAATGTTTTACAGGGAAGACACAATATGTAAATCTATTAGCTAACCACGTTAGCAAAATACACCATTTTTCTTTGTCCACCATTTTCTCTCTCCACCACTAGCTATCACCAATTCGGCCAAATAAAGATATTGATAGCCACTAACCAAGAAAAAACCTCATCAGATGACAGTCTGATAACATATTTATTGTATAGGATAGGTTTTGTTAGAAAAATGTGCATATTTCAGGTAGAAATCATAGTTTACAATTGCACCCACCATCACAACTCGACTAGAATTACTACAGAGAGCAACGTGTTTTACCAATTTACTCATCATAAAACATTTCATAAAAATATACAGCTCACAGCAATGGAAAGACACAGATCTTGTGAATTCAGACAATATTTCAGATGTTCTAAGTGTTTTACAGCGAAAACACAATAAATCGTTATATTAGCATACCACATATGCAAACGTTACCCCAGCATGAATTCAAGCCAAAGAGAGCGATATCGTTATCATCGCCAAAATATATTAATTTTTTCACTAACCTTCTCAGAATTCTTCCGATGACACTCCTGTAACATCATATTACAACATACATATAGAGTTTGTTCGAAAATGTGCATATTTAGCCATAAAAATCGTGGTTATACAATGAAAATAGTAGCAAAACAAGCCTGAAAATGTCGGTCGCCATCTTTCAGAGTGATCTAGTTTAATCAATAGCTAATCATATACTTGACTAAAAAATACAGGGTTGACAGGAATCGAAAGACAAATTAGTTCTTAATGCAATCGCTGAATTACATTTCTAAAATTATCCTTACTGTGCAATACAGGGTTCGCCAAGCGAAGCTATACCAAACAAAATGGCGGAATATGCGTTTAAAAATTTTCGACAGAACAACGATTTATCATATTAAATATTTCTTACTATGAGGTGATCTTCCATCAGAATCTTGGGCAAAGTATCCTTTCTTGGGTCTAATCTTCTTTTGGTCGAAAGATGTCCTCTGTCCGTCGAAATGCCCACTAACGTTCGACCGGTACTGGAAACGTGCCCATCGCTTCAAAGTGCACCACAAAGAAAATGCCTCAAAATCGCACTAAACGGATATAAATTGCTATAAAACGGTTTAAATTAACTACCTTATGATGTTTTTAACACCTCTAACGAGTAAAAACATGACCGGCGAGATATAAGTGGCTAAACCAAAGCCTGGAAAGACAGGAGGTCCAACGTCCATCTTGCGTAATGCGCAGGGAGCAAAGGGACAGTACATCCGGTCTTTGCCGTTTTATACAGGCACTGATTGCGCAATCGACTCCATTCAAATTGTCACCACTTACTGACATCTAGAGGAAGGCGTGGGCAGTGTTTGTATCCTCATACGATTTACAGGGAGTTTAAAACTGATCTGGAACCAGAGGCCAAGATGTCTGAAATCTCACACACTGGGAGGAAAAGTGCTGTAGAATGAGTTCTGTTTCACTCAGAGACATAATTCAAACGGCTATAGAAACTAGAGTGTTTTCTATCCAATAATAACAATAATATGCATATTGTACGAGCAAGAATTGAGTACTAGGCAGTTTAATCTGGAGAGCAAATTATGCTAATGCGAAACAGCTCCCCCTATAGTTGCAAGAAGTTTTAACAAGAAATTTGTGGAGTGGTTGAAAAACGAGTTTTAATGACTCCAACCTAAGTGTATGTCAACTTCCAACTTCAACTGTATATGTTTTTTTAGGGGGTTGATCAGCTTTGATATTGCAGATACAGTAGATGGTGGCTTTTATCATTGTAATTGTCTGCATCATTTCCAATCACCATATATTGTTTTGTAAATATGAAATATATATTTTTTGTAAAAATATATTTTCCTTTATTATTTCCCCTAACCCTATCACCCCTCCCCAGTAAACTAATGAACAACAACACTTAGGCTTCTACTTCCAGTATATACATACTATAAACATTCCACAGACACAGTATATTTTAGATTAGTTATCTTTGTTTTTTTCTATTTGCCATATATATTTCAACTGTGCTGTGATGATTCACAAAACTTTTGAACCTATATACATTTTATGGACACAGTATATCTTACATTATATTTACTTGTGTACATTTGTATTCTTTTCCAATTTAGTGGACTCTCCTGCACCCTCTTGTAATGAGGGAATGTACCTGTCCATGTTCGTGCAGCTGACACTACGTAATGGAGAGCATCTTAATGCAGAGGTCAACCAGGAGCTGGAGATCAGGGCCAAGGCACAGGCTACACACTCAATGTAAGGGACAATATCCATGAAGTCTGTATTACAATATTACACCCATGATCGTATTTCTACAGTGTATGTGTAGCATATGGGGATGTGTGAAACGTACTCCTCAGCTCCTTACTTGCGTCGCCAAACTGTAAACTTTTCGGTGGCACTGACTGGTAAGATGCTTTCAGGAGGGTGGTCACGTGTGCTAGCAAGGAAGAGGTCCTGGGTTTGATCCTCGGTGTGAGCCGAATCAGGTGGAAGTGTTACTCGCTAAGCAAGCAGCTTGACGTCATTTACAAATGCTGCAAAACAGTTCACGTTATAACTAAACTGTACCACTATAGCACTTTGGAACTATTTCAGTGATTTGAATAATATGGAATCAAGTACACTACATGACCAAAAGTATGTGGACGTATGCTCGTCGAACATCTCATTCCACAATCATAGGCATAAATATGGAGGTGGTCCCCCCTTTGCTGCTATAACACCCTCCACTCTTCTGGAGAGGCTTTCCACTAGATGTTGGAACATTGCTTTGGGGACTTGCTTCCGTTCAGCCACGAGAGCATCAGTGAGGTCGGGCACTGATGTTGGGCAATTAGGCCTGGCTCGCAGTCAGCGTTCCAATTCATCCCAAAGGTGTTCGATGGCGTTGAGGTCGGGGCTTTGTGCAGGCCAGTCAAGTTCTTCCACACCGATCTCAACAAACCATTTCTGTATGGACCTTGCTTTGTCATGCTGAAACAGGAAAGGGCTTTCCCCAAACTTGGAAGCACAGAATCATCTAGAATGTCATTGTATGCTGACACTGGAACTAAGGGGCCTAGCCAACTGTAAAGTTTGGTGGAGAAGGAATAATGGTCTGGGGCTGTTTTTCGAAAACAGCCCCAGACCATTATTCCTTCTCCACCAAACTTTACAGTTGGCACTATACATTGGGGCACATAGCGTTCTCCTGGCATCTGCCAAAACCAGATTTGTCTGTCAGACTGCCAGATGGTGAAGCGTGAGTCGTCACTCTAAAGAACGTGTTTCCACTGCTCCAGAGTCCAATGGCGGCGAGCTTTTCACCACTCCAGCCGACGCTTGGCATTGCACATGGTGATCTTTGGCTTGTGTGCAGCTGCTCAGCCATGGAAACCCATTTCATGAAGCTCCCAATGAACAGTTCTTGTGCTGACGTTGCTTCCAGAGGCAGTTTGGAACTTAGTAGTAAGTGTTGCAACTGAGGACAGAGATTTTTACACACTCAGCGTTCCCATTCTGTGAGCTTGTGTGGCCTACCACTTCGCGGCTGAGCCATTGTTGCACCTAGACATTTCCCCTTCACAATAACAGCACCTGCAGTTGACCGGGGCAGCTTTAGCAGGGCAGAAATGTGATGAACTGACTTGTTGGAAAGGTGTCCACGTACTTTTGTATATATAGTGTATCTTGCTGTATGATTTTACTGTATTGTTTACTGTATAAGATCACCAAAAGGTCTAAACACCAAGAGTAAATCCTACTTCCTACTGATATCTCTGAATTATTTAGCGTGCTAAATCATCCAGTATAACTTCTGTATCCAAAAGTTAAACAATTTGCATAGAGAATGTACCCTCTCTCCTCTGTCAACATTTTTATCTTGTGAACAGTTCTTTCGCGCAATCTCTTCTGTTTGGCCTTTCTAATTTAATAATTTGTAAATGCATTATAAAACATCAAATGGGTGATAACAAATTGTTCAAAATAGTGTGATAGCCTGTCAGTGCTCGTCAAATGGTGAGCCACTATTTACCTCCTGCTATTAACCATCGATTCATCGATTATGGGTAAGTACAATAGCTTTGGTTCAGTTTTTTACAAGAACTCAAATTGTTGCTGGTGATCCTCTAATTACACATGTTGCTTTTGTTTCCATTGTGAACGTAGTCAATGTAGATACCGTTTCTGCTAGCTAGTAACTTATTGACTTCATAAATCTTAGTAAAATAACCAGTGGTGTCTAATCGAGGCCATTTGCAACCAAAATCAACTTTATTTCTCATTATTTACAATTCACAAGTTAGAATGAACATAAGTATCAGCCGTCAAATTGAACCTCTGCGATTCTTGAGCTTGGACGCGAGTGCAATACGGGCAGCATAGCAGCTTTCATTGATTTCAAAGGAAGCATTCCCTCAACGGCTTATGTCTGACTGCAACGCTGGATGCACAATGGCTGTAGTGTAGAAGGGCAGTTAGGCTGCTTTAACACAGGCAGCCCAATTCTGTTATTTTTTCACAATTGGTCTTTTGACCAATCACATCAGCTCTGAAAAATATCTGATGTGATTGGTCAAAAGACCAAATGGTGTAATTATCATTTTTTTAAAATCAGAATTGGGCTACTTGTCTAAACTCAGCCTGACTAACTTGTCTCATCCAAGTAATGGTTTCATCACTCAGCTCAAAGTATTTGGCCACCTCTGCTGGCACTACATAGCACTGCTCCAAAACCCATGGATGCAATTTTCCTAGTGGGCCAAATCTCACACACCCCAAAAATATATAAGAGTTCCTAATGCAGAAGTCAGGTTGGGGTGTTTTTTGTCCCCAAGAGAGTGCATCATCAGTTTGGTTCCTTTGGTAAAATCATTTTTTATTGATTGTTTAATCATATATGGATTTTTTGAAAATATACTAATTTCAGTCCTGTAAAATGTATTTAAAACAGATTCAAACAAACTGCAATTATGTTCCATTGATCAACTGATAGATTACTGTAATAATGATAAACAATACACGTCATCGTCTCAATCTTCACTTATCATACACCATAGGGAAAACATCCTTAAAACATCCAATCATATTCATTATAACCTTATTGTAAATAAAAACATGAAGTTACCTGTTACCATGTAATGACTTAGTAATAACAATGGTTAGTGCAGTTTGTTTACTAAAAATGAATATTGACATAATACTGGTTTAGAATAAATACCAACTCATTCTTACAGTAGCAGTATCACAAATTGTCAATGAAAGAAAGACGAGGGAGAATGAGAAATATGATCAAAGAATTTTGTACAACAAGAAGTGCAAGAAATAACAGCATGAGAATACCAGAGGGCCCTCAGACACCTGTGTGTGTGTGTGTCCTCTGTAAAGGAATGAAAGTGCAACTGAGTATGAGAAAGTTTAAAAATCATGCATGTTTAGCCAATATGAATGAAATTACTACTGTATACGAGGATAACCACAGTTGGGTCTATGGTGACCAAGTTCATAACTTCCCTTTTCTATCTATCTGTCTCACGCTCACTTCACGTCTCACGCTCTCTTCACATCTCCCGACAGTTGTCCTGAACATTGTCTTTGCCTCCTGACGGTTGTTATCACGACGTCTCACCGGTGCCGGGCTCTGGACATTCAGGACCTAGACAGCACACAGACAGAGTTGAATGTCAGGGTCCTGGTTTGGTCTAATCTAATCTGCCATTAAAGGGATAATTCAACATTTTGGCAAATTAGGCCTTTTTTCTACTTAGATGCTCCTGTAGACGTCCAATCATTGTGCTAATGCTAATTAGAAATGGCTCCAGAAATGACATTCAACTTTCTTAATCTGACTCTGGTTAAGTAGAAAAATGGGCTTAATTGACAAAATGTCAACATTTGAGTCATTTAGCAGACGTTCTTATCCGGAGCGATTTTCAGGAGCAATTAGGGTTAAGTGCCTCGTTTCAGGGGCACAGACAGATTTTTCTCATAGTCAGCTCGAGGATTTGAACCAGCAACCTTTCAGTTAATTGCCGAACGCTCTTAACCGCTAGACTACCTTCCGCAAAGAATCTCCCCAAACACTCATCCTGTCTGGGATTTTTGAACTAGATTTGAATGCCCATCATGGCCCAGTGTCTGGGACACAGTCAACTAGATGTTAATGGCCCAGTGTTTCCTGACCATGTGACACATTGGGTTAGGATTAGACTGTCATGACATGTCAATTCTCTTTCACCACTGAGCCATGAAAATAAGGCTTTGAACAGGCTCACACACACACACAAACAAACTACAGTATGACCATTCAGACATGCACATACGGTATGGCACAGAGCGTGGTCCAGAGACACAGATACATACACCCAGTGTCCAGAGATCTGTTTCTGTTCTGGGGGAGTCTGGGTTTTTTCACAGGGGATTCGCGATCTGAGAACCCCCTCTCCAGATCATTGGGACTGTCCCGTTCCATGCCTGAAGGAAAATGATATGAGACACACACAGGGCCACACAGATGGTGACTGGGTCACACAAGGGCCTGTTGCAGGAATGTAGCAGTCATGATAAACATCCTAAGAGATCTACTGGAATGTCCATGGCAGAGCAATGGACCAAGTATATAACAGAGACAATGAGACTGCATTCAATGACTGAAATAACAAGAAAATAAATGCATCAAATCAGAAATCTGACTTGAAAATATATCGTAAAACAAGCACATTCCTGCAAACATCTGTAGACAAACATGCATGTTGTCACACCCTGGCCTCTGTTATATTGATTTTCTTTATTAGTTTAGTTAGGTCAGGGTGTGACATGGGGGATGTTTGTGTGTTTTGTCTAGTTTAGGGTGTGTGTATTGTTTAGGGGGGTTTTGTAGAATGTATGGGGTTGTGTTCAGTGTAGGTGTTTAGGAAAGTCTATGGTTGCCTGGTTTGGTTCTCAATCAGAGACAGCTGTTTATTGTTGTCTCTGATTGGGAGCCATATTTAAGGCAGCCATGGGCTTTAGGTGTTTGTGGGTAATTGTCTATGTCTATGTTGCATGTTAGCACTTAGCTTCACGTTCGTCTGGTTGTTGTTTTGTTTTCGTTCGTTTTTGTCTTCCTAATAAAAGAAGATGTATTTTTCACACGCTGCGCCTTGGTCCACTCATTATCCTCAAGACGATCGTGATAGAATTACCCACCATACCAGGACCAAGCAGCGTGATACAAGGCAGCAGCAGCGATCGCAGGACTATGGGAATTGGGAGGAAATATTAGATGGCGGAGGACCCTGGGCACAACCAGGGGAATATCGCCGCCCCAAGGCAGAGCTGGAGGCAGCGAAAGCAGAGAGGCGCCGGTATGAGGAGCTAGCATGGCAGAGCGGCTGGCAACCCCAAAAATTTCTTGGGGGGGGGCTCTCGGGGAGTGTAGCTGGGTCAAGTAGGAGACTTGATCCAGCTCCCCGTGCTTCTCGTGAGGAGCCGAAGAAAGAACCAGAGACAGTCGGGCTGATATTGGAGGTGAGCAATGGGAATGAAGCTGAGACTGTGGATGAATTAATGGGGAAATTGGAGGAGAGAGAGAAGAGGGATTTGCTGTTGTGGAGCATAAAGCACCGCATCCGCTTGAAGGAGCGTGTGCGGGATTTGATGTCACCTGAGTCAGCTCTTCATACTCGTCCTGAGGTGCGTGCTAGCAGTCTGGTGAAGACTGTACTAATACCACGCACCAGGCTTCCTGTGCGTATCCAGAGTCCTGTATGCACTGTTCCTTCTCCCCGCACTCGCCCTGAGGTGCGTGCCCCCAGCCCAGTGCCTCCAGTTCCGGCACCACGCATCAAGCCTCCTGTGCGTCTCCAGAGCCCTGTGCGCACTGTTCCTTCTCCCCGCACTCGCCCTGAGGTGCGTGCCCTCAGTCCGGTACCACCAGTTCCGGCACCACGCACCAGGCCTATAGTGCGCTTTGAGAAACCAGTGTGCCCTGTTCCTGCTCCTCGCACTAGCCTTGAGGTGCGTGTCTCCAGTCCGGTACCACCAGTTCCGGCACCACGCACCAGGCCTACTGTGCTCCTCAGCAGGTCAGAGTCGGCCGTCTGCCCAACGCCGCCTGTACTGCTCGTCTGCTCAACGCCGCCTGCACTGCTCGTCTCAGCGCCGTCTGAACTGCCTGCACTGCTCGTCTGCTCAACGCCGCCTGCACTGCTCGTCTGCCCAGCGCCGTCTGAGCTGCCTGCCTGCCCAGCACCATCTGAGCCATCCGTCTGCCCAGCGCCATCTGAGCCATCCGTCTGCCCAGCGCCATCTGAGCCATCCGTCTGCCCAGCGCCATCTGAGCCATCCGTCTGCCCAGCGCCATCTGAGCCGCCCGTCTGCCCCGAGCCATTAGAGCCGCCCGTCTGCCCCGAGCCATTAGAGCCGTCCGTCAGTCAGGAGCCGCTAGAGCCGTCCGTCAGTCAGGAGCCGCCAGCCAGTCAGGAGCCGCCAGAGCCGCCAGCCAGTCAGGAGCCGCCAGAGCCGCCAGCCAGTCAGGAGCCGCCAGAGCCGCCCGCCAGCC
The DNA here is from genome assembly GCF_016432855.1 of Salvelinus namaycush. Taxonomy (NCBI): domain Eukaryota; kingdom Metazoa; phylum Chordata; class Actinopteri; order Salmoniformes; family Salmonidae; genus Salvelinus; species Salvelinus namaycush. The sequence continues at coordinate 34,822,704 of NC_052317.1, read as the reverse complement.
AGGATCCGCCAGAGCCAGCCAGCCAGGATCCGCCAGAGCCAGGATCCGCCAGAGCCGTCAGTCAGCCAGGATCCGCCAGAGCCAGCCAGCCAGGATCCGCCAGAGCCGTCAGTCAGCCAGGATCCGCCAGAGCCAGCCAGCCAGGATCCGCCAGAGCCAGCCAGCCAGGATCCGCCAGAGCCGTCAGTCAGCCAGGATCCGCCAGAGCCATCTGCCAGTCCGGAGCTGCCCCTCAGTCCGGAGCTGCCCCTCAGTTCGGAGCTGCCCCTCAGTCCGGAGCTGCCCCTCAGTCCGGAGCTGCCCCTCAGTCCGGAGCTGCCCCTCAGTCCGGAGCTGCCCCTCAGTCCAGTGGCGCCCTCTGGGATGGTATTCAGTCCGGGACTCGCCGTTCCAGAGGCGCCACCAAAGCGGTTAGTGACTATGGTGGAGGGGGGTCCACGTCCCGCACCCGAGCCGCCACCATAGGAAGGCCCACCCGGACCCTCCCCTTCTGTGTCAGGTTTTGCGGCCGGAGTCCGCACCTTTGGGGGGGGGGGGTACTGTCACACCCTGGCCTCTGTTATATTGATTTTCTTTATTAGTTTAGTTAGGTCAGGGTGTGACATGGGGGATGTTTGTGTGTTTTGTCTAGTTTAGGGTGTGTGTATTGTTTAGGGGGGTTTTGTAGAATGTATGGGGTGGTGTTCAGTGTAGGTGTTTAGGAAAGTCTATGGTTGCCTGGTTTGGTTCTCAATCAGAGACAGCTGTTTATTGTTGTCTCTGATTGGGAGCCATATTTAAGGCAGCCATGGGCTTTAGGTGTTTGTGGGTAATTGTCTATGTCTATGTTGCATGTTAGCACTTAGTCTTTCATAGCTTCACGTTCGTCTGGTTGTTTTGTTTTCGTTCGTTTTTGTCTTCCTAATAAAAGAAGATGTATTTTTCACACGCTGCGCCTTGGTCCACTCATTATCCTCAAGACGATCGTGATACATGTACAGCACACATTCACACATGCAGTGAACCTGCTCACACACACACACACATGCTCACGGTCACACACATACCTGCATCACATGAGTTTGCTTTCCTGTTGCGATGTGCCTTCAGTGGAAAACCATTTGTTCCTCCCTCATCTGATTGAATTATGAAAATGTCAACCTTAGCCATCGCCATCATCAACAACATTTTCATAGCCATTAATGATTTGTTGGTCAGGAAAGGAACCAATTATCATTACAATAAATAATAATTTCTTAAAACCATCTTCAATGGTATTTCATCACAGTGGTACCTTGACAACCAGCAGGTGGTAGACCTGCGTCTACCACCGGCTTGGTAGACGCAGGTGGCACAGGAGGCAGGCTTTTCATCTCATTAGTTCCTTCATCTTGAGTGACAGAAGGACCAGACAAATCAAAAGTGGGCTTGGCAGAGGCAGTTGGAACAGGAGGCGGGGTTCTCTCATTGGCTGTTTCCTCAGGTGGAGTGACAGCAGACGGTGTCTTTGGAGAAGTCTTATCTTTACCAGGCTGTGGAGAGAGAATGCACACGTAGTTAGATACAGACTACCGTACACAAACAACGATACAAGCAATTAGGGGAGACACACACCCACCTTTTCAGGAATGGGAGGACGCTGTCCTTCTGCTCCTCTGTCTTTCTTTTCATTCTTCTCCTCTTCTACCCCGTCTCCATCTATCCATCCTACACCATCTGTTGATTTCTCTTAAAAGGAAGAAAGTGTGAAACATAGGTTAAATTGTCATTTTGTTACAACTCTACATCCATGGCACATGCAGCACCCAGAGCCATAAAAGCATCTAGACATTTATGTTGCAGTACCGGAGCTCCCCTGCAGGTGTCTCTGTCTCATGCTGGCCAGACTGGGCTTGCTGCTCTGAGAAGGGGGTTCTGATTTCTGTCCACAGGGGGCTCCCTCCTGCCTGTCTAACGACTCTGTCCCCTTTGTCCCTCTGTCCACCTCCTTCTGTGTGTCTGTCTGAGCGCTGGGCATCGGCAGGTCCTGACTGACTGGATCTGTCTGTCTGTCAGGCTGTCTGTCAGGCTGTCTGTCTGTCAGAGAAGCGGAGGACATTGCATGTCCATTGGCATGGGTCTCTGTCTGAATGTCTGATGTAGTCGATCTGTCAGTGTCTCTGTCCACTGGTCTGGTCTCAAAGCTACTGTCTGAGTCCTCATCTTCTGCTCCGATACAACTGTACACCATGCTGACCAGGTCTGAAGGCTGGAAGGTGGGAGAGAGAGGGAGAGAGCGAGGGAAAGAGAGAGAGAAAATTGTAAGGCTTAGACTGTGTTGTATGCAATAGATTACATAGAAAGTAAAAGCATACATGCTGTACTATGATAATGAGTGGGATAAACCAGGAGATGACTAGTCAGGTCAAGTAAAATTCTTGGCCCTATTCATGAGCTAGGGACAGACCTACAGTGGTATGTTCCTACCTGTCTCTGTGTGAGACAGTGGGGGCTGGGGCTGGCCCCCCTCATCCCAGGCAGTGGTACGCCCTGGATGGGCTTGGGGGACGGCATCATTCTCCCATTGGCCCCCACCTCAATCATGGCCTCCACCTTCCCAGGATCCTTAGGGTGCTGAATCATAGAGTACACATTCTCTGAGCCACTACAGAGAGAGAGAGAGAGAGAGACAGACAAACAGAGGGAGAGCGCGAGAGAGAGAGAAAGTTGATCTGTTTATTAAATAGTTGTTGGTAACAATTAATAAACCATTTATAACAAGGACATGTAATCATGTGTATGACTTTTCATGACTCCCTCCGTACTCCGTTTCCTGATTGGAGATGGTGGAATTGCGATTCTTGCGGAACCCAGAGAAGATTGACAGCACACTGCGTCTCTTCTTCCTCCTCAGGGACTGAGCATGATGAAGTGATGACAGCTGACTGGTGGGGAGAGATACAGATATGGGTACCGGGTCAGTGAGAGCACTAGTGTGTGTGTGTGTGTATCGTGTAAATCCTACCTGTCAGTCAGGACTCTCTTGGTGTAGAAATCAGGCAGTCCATCCTCCAGCAGGTTGACTCCTCCGTTCTCTGAACAGTGCTGAGAGGACAGAGATAACAGGCTTACAATACAGCCAAACACACACACACACACACACTACAGCCACCAACAACATGTTTCCGTCTTACTGAAACTACTGCAGTGCTGACACAGCCAATTATAATTTACAATGACTGGCTGTAGGACTATTCCCTATATAGATCACTACTTTTGACTAGGTCCCATAAGGCTCTGGTCAAAAGAAGTGCAATATATAGAGAAAATGGGTGCCATTTGGGATGCAGCTGAGGAATCTGATAGCCTGCCAATAGAGAGCTCTATTCAGAGCTCATGATTCCTCATGACTAGATCACTAACCTGGTTTAACCGATTTAGAAACGCTTCTAACAATGACTAAAAAAAACAAATAGACAAACGTTGCCTCGCAGATTGAAGAATGTCATAAACAATGTGACAGATTCACAGTCATAAAGGTACTTATTTTTGGAATGCCTCAGGCATGAAAAAAAAAAACAGGATGACAAATTTGAGCATAAAAGGAAAGTGGATTTTAACTGTGAGGTAAATAGAAAATAAAGTAAACCCTGTTTGACTCAGATGCTAGGTCCAGCACCCACCCCTCGTCCATACCCCCTACGCACTTGTGAAGATATGAGAAGGTTGGACAGGTACAGTATTGTAGAAGCAATATGGTGGAAAGTCCTAGAGGTTGCTATGAGCCCAAAGGTGACTCACTGTGTCCAGAGGGACTTGTCCTCGGCTGTGCCTTCGAGGGGGGCGCGGCCTGGCATGCGTCACGTGGCGCAGTGGTGCACCATGGGTAGGCAATGTGGATAGACACTCCCATGATGCTGAGCGGGACAGGGGGGCAGAGTGAGACAGGGCCGAGGGAGGAGGAGAGGAGGTGGGATCATCTCCCAGACCTGAGAGAGGGAAAGAGGGGTGGGTCAAATCAAATCACTTTTTTTTGTCTCATGCGCCCTGAATACAACAAGTGTAGACTTTACCGTGAAATGCTTACGTACGGGCCCTTTCCCAACAATGCAAAGTTAAAAAGTAAAAGCAATGTGCGAAATAAAAAAGGAAATAGTAACACAATAAAATAACAATAGCGAGGCTATATACAAGGAGTACCGGTACCGAGTCAATGTGCAGGGATACGAGATAGTTGAGGTAATATGTACATACTGTATATGTAGGGGTAAAAGTGACTGGGCAATCAGGATAGATAATACACAGAGTAGCAGCAGCGTATGTGAAGGGTGTGAAAGTGTGTGTGTGTGTGTGAAAGTGTGTGAGGGTATATAGTGTGAGTAAATAGTCTGGGTAGCAACTTGATTAACTGTTCAGCAGTATTATGGCTTGGGGGTAGAAGCTGTTCAGGAGCCTTTTTGTCCCAGACTTGGTGCTCCGGTACCGCTTGCAATGCGCTAGCAGAGAGAACAGTCTAAGACTTGAGTGGCTGCAGTCTGACAAATTTTAGGTCTTCCTCTGACCCCTGCCTGGTATAGAGGTCCTGGATGGCACGCACTATCCTCTGTAGCGCCTTGCAGTCAGATACCAAGCAGTTGCTATACTAAGCAGTGATGCAACCAGTCAATAAGCTTTCAATGGTAGACCTGTACAATCTTTTCAGCCTGAGGGGGATGAGGCGTTTTCATGGACCATGATAGGTCCATAGTGATGTGGACACCGAGGAACTTGAAGTTCTCAACCCACTCCATTACAGCCCTGTTGATGTGAATGGGGGGCATGCTTGGCCCTTCGGTTTTCTGTAGTCCACAATCAGTTCCTTTCTCTTGCTGACGTTGAGGCTGACAGGTCTCTGACCTCTTCCCTATAGGCTGTTTCATCATTGTCGGTGATCAAGGTTACCACTGTTTCGTCATCGGCAAACTTAATGATGGTGTTGTAGTTGTGTGCGGCTACGCAGTTGTGGGTGAACAGGGAGTACTGGAGGGGACTAAGCACGCACTCCTGAGGGGCCCCCGTGGTGAGGGTCAGTGTGTGTTGTTGTCTACCCCCGTCTACCCACCTGGGGGTGGCCTGTTAGGAAGTCCAGGATCTAGTTGCAGAGGGAGATGTTCAGTCCCAGGATCCTTAGCTTAGTGATGAGCTTGAAGGACACTATGGTGTTGAACACTGAGCTGTAGTCAATGAACAACATTCTCACGTAGGTGTTCTTTCGTCCAGGTAGGAAAGGACAGTGTGAAGGGCAATAGGGATTGCGTCATCTGTGGATCCGTTGGGGCGGTATGCGAATTGGAGTGGGTCCAGGTGATGGGAGCCATGACCCGCCTTTTAAAGCATTTCATGGCTACAGATGTGAGTGATACGAGGCTGTAGTCATTTAGACAAGTTACCTTGGCATTCTTGGGCACAGAGACTATGGTGGTCTGCTTGAAACATGTAGGTATTACAGACTGGATCAGTGAGAGGTTGAAAATGTCAGTGAATACACATGCCAGCTGGTCAGCGTATGCTCTGAGTAGGCATCCTGATAATCCTTCTGGCCCTGCGGCCTTGTGAATGTTAACCTGTTTAAAGATTTTACTGACAACTGCTACGGAGAGCGTGATCACAGTCATCCTGAACAGCTGTGCTCTCATGCAAGGTACGGTGTTGCTTGCCTCGAAGTGAGCATAGAAAGCATTTAGCTTGTCTGGTAGGCTTGTGTCACTGGGCAGCCCGCGGCTGGGTTTCCCTTTGTAATTTATGATAGTTTGCAAGCCCTGCTACATCCAATGAGCGTCAGAGCTGGTGAAGTAGGATTCTATCTTAGTCCAGTTGACTCTTTTTCTTGTTTGATGGGTCGTCGTAGTGGGATTTATTATTAAGATTTATTAAGTGTTCGATTTAGTGTCCAGCTCCTTCAAAGCGGCAGCTCTAGCCTTTAGTTCAGATGCGGATGTTGCCTGTAATCCATGGCTTCTGGTTGGGATATGTACGTATGGTCACTGAGGGGACGACGCCATCGATGTACTTACTGATGAAACCAGTGACTGATGTGGTAAACTCCTCAATACCATCGGATGAATCCCGGAACATATTCCAGTCTGTAGCTTAGCATCCGTGTCGTCGGACAAGTTCCATATTGAGGGAGTCACTGGTGCTTCCTGCTTTAGTTTTTGCTTGTAAGCAGGAATCAGGAGGATAGAGTTATGGTCATATTTGCCAAATGGAGGGTGAGGGAAAGCTTTGTATGAGTCTCTGTGTGGAGTAAAGGTAATCTAGAGTTTTCGCCTCTAGTTGCACATGTGACATGCTGATAGAAACGAGGTGCAACGGATTTCAGTTTTCCTGCATTAAAATCACCAACCACTAGGAGCGCCACCTCTGGGTGAGCATTTTCTTGTTTGCTTATGGCCCTGCACAGCTCATTCAGTGCAGTCTTAGTGGCAGCATCGGTTGTGGTGGTAAATATACCACTACAAAAAATATAGATGAAAACTCTCTTGATAAATAGTATGGTATACAGCTTATCATGAGGTATTCTAACTCAGGTGAGCAGAACCTCAAGATTTCCTTAATATTATAGATTAGAGACACACCAACCTTGAGTTTGCCCAACGCTGCCGTTCTGTCCTGCCGATGTATTGAAAAAACAGCTAGATTTATATTTTTCATGTCCTTGTTCAGACACGTCTCGGAGAAACATAGTATATTACAGTCCTTCAGATCATGTTGATAAGATAGTCTCAAACGGAGCTCATCCAGTTAATTCTCCAGTGACTGCACGTTCACCAATAGAACGGAGGGTAGAAGCGGTTTATCCATTCACCAACATAGTCTCGTCAGGTGTCCTGCACGCCGGCCTCTATAACACAGCCTCCGAGTGTAAGGGATTTGGGCCTGGTCCGGAATGAGCTGTATGTCCTTTGCTGCCGACTCATTGAAGTAGAAATCCTCATCCAAATCGAGGTTAGTGATCACTGTTCTGATGTCCAGAAGCTATTTTCGGTCATAAGAAACAATATGTACAAAATAGCGCAACTAGTAAAACAGCTGCTGTTCACTCCAGCGCCATTCTCGTCAAACTTATGTTAATGCACATATAATGCCCTGTAAAAAAGACTAATATTGATTTAGTTAATCAGGTGAGCTTACTCAGTCTGGTGGACACGGGCCGGATCCTTCGGGTTCTGGCGCTGCGCTTCTTGATGGCAATGGTGTCCTAGTAAGACAGAGAAAGGAAATGAAACGTGATAGAGCAATGGAAAAATGCAATCATACACGCACAACCACCCACACACGTACGATGTTCATGCCCAGGCCTTCCTCATCAGGGAAGTCCAGTGAGTCTGTGATTCTGATGGTGTGTCTGCCTGTTCCACCATCATCCCAACGCTTCACATGGGACACCTGACGAAGCTGAGACAACAAAGCCATCTACTTGTTAAGACTACATGAACTGGTGTGAGAAAAAGAGTAGACAAAACTGAGACTGCACTAAGTCACTGTTATAGATACATTTGCATATTTTTCAGCCAGATCAAGACTCTGAGACACAAATAGAGAGAGATAGTGTGCGTGTGTTAGTACCAGGGCTTTGTGAGTGGTGTAGAGCTCCTGAAGGATCTGATCCACTATGGAGTTGGTCAGATAGGAGACCACAGACAGCTTCACCTCCCTGAGAGAGAGAGAGAAAATACTTCCTTCAAATTCCTTCTTTCTCTTTAGTCTAGACCCTTTTCATCTCCTCTCGCATTTCTTCTTCCCACACTTACTCCAGGGCTCTGTTGATGTCCTGTGCTGCTCTCTCCATCAGGGCGGTGCGGATGGTGGAGCGAGGGATGGAGACGCGTTCTGAGATGGAGGAGAGCGGAGGGTTGAGTCTCTCTGCTGCAGAGGAGGACATGGGACACAGCTCCCGACACAGAGACACCATGGAGTCCACTATCACCTGGGAATAAACGGAAGTCAGTCATTATAGCAATCAATATGTTAGTCCCTCATTCAATAAGTCCTGTCTCTGATAAGAATCACAGTACCCGTATTTCCTTATCAGCAACCTTGACCAGGTTTCCTGGAAGGGAATACATCTATCCATCTACAGTATCTATTTCTGAATTAATCCATCATAGTCCAACTCCAACCATGCAGGGGAGAGGAGTGTTAAGTAGTCTACCTGTAGTTCCTTATCAGCAGCCTTGGTCAGCTCTCCTGCCAGAAAGTCCAGTTTCTGTCTGACAGGCCCATCCACTGAGAGAACATGAACCAGCTCACACAGAGACGGGTATAGCTGAGAGGGAGAGAGAAGAGCTTAGAATATATAACACACACACAGTATAGCTGAGAGGGAGAGAGAGGAGCTTAGAATATATAAACACACACACACAGTATAGCTGAGAGGGAGGGAGAAGAGCTTAGAATATATAAACACACACACACAGTATAGCTGAGAGGGAGGGAGAAGAGCTTAGAATATATAAACACACACACACACACAGTATAGCTGAGAGGGAGGGAGAAGAGCTTAGAATATATAAACACACACACACAGTATAGCTGAGAGGGAGGGAGAAGAGCTTAGAATATATAAACACACACACACACACAGTATAGTTGAGAGGGAGGGAGAAGAGCTTAGAATATATAAACACACACACACACATTATAGCTGAGAGGGAGGGAGAAGAGCTTAGAATATATAAACACACACACACACAGTATAGCTGAGAGGGAGGGAGAAGAGCTTAGAATATATAAACACACACACACACACACACACAGTATAGCTGAGAGGGAGGGAGAAGAGCTTAGAATATATAAACACACACACACAGTATAGCTGAGAGGGAGGGAGAAGAGCTTAGAATATATAAACACACACACACACACAGTATAGCTGAGAGGGAGGGAGAAGAGCTTAGAATATATAAACACACACACACACACACAGTATAGCTGAGAGGGAGGGAGAAGAGCTTAGAATATATAAACACACACACACAGTATAGCTGAGAGGGAGAGAGAAGAGCTTAGAATATATAAACACACACACACACAGTATAACTGAGAGGGAGGGAGAAGAGCTTAGAATATATAAACACACACACACAGTATAGCTGAGAGGGAGAGAGAGGAGCTTAGAATATATAAACACACACACACAGTATAGCTGAGAGGGAGAGAGAGGAGCTTAGAATATATAAACACACACACACAGTATAGCTGAGAGGGAGAGAGAGGAGCTTAGAATATATAAACACACACACACAGTATAGCTGAGAGGGAGGGAGAAGAGCTTAGAATATATAAACACACACACACAGTATAGCTGAGAGGGAGAGAGAAGAGCTTAGAATATATAAACACACACACACACAGTATAGCTGAGAGGGAGGGAGAAGAGCTTAGAATATATAAACACACACACACACAGTATAGCTGAGAGGGAGAGAGAAGAGCTTAGAATATATAAACACACACACACAGTATAGCTGAGAGGGAGGGAGAAGAGCTTAGAATATATAAACACACACACACAGTATAGCTGAGAGGGAGGGAGAAGAGCTTAGAATATATAAACACACACACACAGTATAGCTGAGAGGGAGGGAGAAGAGCTTAGAATATATAAACACACACACACAGTATAGCTGAGAGGGACAGAAGGAGTGGTTTAGAATATACACTAACACACACTTACCGCACGAGAGTTTCTGGCCTCCTTCAGGACCTGTCTGGCAGCCTGCAGCTCCTGTCCTTCTTCTGAGCCTCGGAGAACACACATCTGCTGGTGTACGCGTACACACAGCCGCTCCATCACCTGACACACACGCATACACACTGCCGTCAGTCTGTGGAGTTTTGACTTAAAGACTGTCTTCTCGTAAAAATCACAGTGCACACAGTATTCGTACCTGTTCAGCAGTGCTGGTGACCAGGCCCTGGTGTAGACGCAGAGCCTGTTTCTGAGAGAACCTCTGGGTCTGGTTGTTCCTCAGCAGAGCATGCTGGATCTGACAGATGGAGGGAGGGTATGTGATGTAAGAAGAGTGAAAGAGAGATGGTTTTACAAAGTAAACTGAACAGAGGAGAAATAAGTACATATGAGAGATGGATATGAGACATAAGCTGTTGAAAACAGTCATGATGTCAAGGTGTGATTAAGTCATGGTGTGATATCACACCCCCAGGTAACCCACCTTGGTCAGTGCTTGGTCAATCTTCTCAGGTGCGCTTCGGTATGCCTGTGTGACATCACTGAGGGGGATTGGCATGTACTGCAGGGTGAAGTTACTGTAAAGAGAGAGTGAGAAAGGGATAAAAGAAGAATCATTAAAAATCCATAACTTTGATGTGAATAATTACAGCTACCTTGCCTTTAACTAGTACAGAATGGAAAGGCTTGAGGCAGTAGCGGATAGTGTTGTAATATATTAGCCTCTTTATGTGAATCCTTGTCACTAGAACACACAGGCAGCCCTACCGCACAAACAGGTCAGAGTGCTGATGAAATGCTGTGTAATGACAAACACTTGACTGCAAAGCAAGCTCAAAGATACGTCTGTCTATGGACTTTAATGAGAGTCTCTCGTGTTCAAGTTTGTTTGAGTGAGTGGGAGAAAGAGGGTCTGTGTGTGTGTGTGTGTGTGTGTGTGTGTGTGTGTGTGTGTGTGTGTGTGTGTGTGTGTGTGTGTGTGTGTGTGTGTGTGTGTCTCACTGTTCCAGGCCCCGAGCCACATCTTGGAATCCTGTAGCCGTGGTGTTATTGCGATCCCACGTCACACTCCTTAGAAGGATCAAATGGGAGGAAAAAAAAAAAAGAAAAAAAGAAAGATATAAATGGAGACAGAAATAGATCAATAATTGACTTCATAACTACGTCTACAGCTCACATACATGACACCTGTCAAATTACAAATTCAGAATTGCAAAACATGAATAACCTTACAAGTGCTAATAAGTTGCAATGTGTTCACTACAGAGTGTACTGCAAAGCCGTAACACAAACCGCCTCAATACATTTTCACTGCATTACCTACAGCATAGTAACTGTATAATGAGCCCCCCCCCCCAAATCCGCTTCTCCCATCCCCTCCCTCATTCTCTCTTACCTGAGTGTAGTGTTGATTTGCAGGGCTTTGCTGAGCATCTTAGCCCCCGCATCCTCCAGGCTGTTCCCACTCAGATCCACCTTGCGTAGGCAAGCATTGCTTCCCAGAGCATTCACCATCACCGTGCCCCGAGAGCGCAGGCGCGAGTCAGCCAGAGAAAGGGACTGCAGGGCCTGAGGAAAGAAGGGGGCGGTCAGGTTTAGGGTCATGAAACAGTGTGTATGAAGGGTGGTGGGGTTTAGGGTCATGAAATAGTGTGTATGAAGGGCGGTGGGGTTTAGGGTCATGAAATAGTGTGTATGAAGGACGGTGGGGTTTAGGGTCATGAAATAGTGTGTATGAAGGGCGGTGGGGTTTAGGGTCATGAAATAGTGTGTATGAAGGGCGGTGGGGTTTAGGGTCATGAAATAGTGTGTATGAAGGGCGGTGGGGTTTAGGGTCATGAAATAGTGTGTATGAAGGGCGGTGGGGTTTAGGGTCATGAAACAGTGTGTATGAAGGGCGGTGGGGTTTAGGGTCATGAAACAGTGTGTATGAAGGGCGGTGGGGTTTAGGGTCATGAAACAGTGTGTATGAAGGGCGGTGGGGTTTAGGGTCATGAAACAGTGTGTATGAAGGGCGGTGGGGTTTAGGGTCATGAAACAGTGTGTATGAAGGGCGGTGGGGTTTAGGGTCATGAAACAGTGTGTATGAAGGGCGGTGGGGTTTAGGGTCATGAAATATTGTGTATGAAGGGCGGTGGGGTTTAGGGTCATGAAATATTGTGTATGAAGGGCGGTGGGGTTTAGGGTCATGAAATATTGTGTATGAAGGGCGGTGGGGTTTAGGGTCATGAAATAGTGTGTATGAAGGGCGGTGGGGTTTAGGGTCATGAAACAGTGTGTATGAAGGGCGGTGGGGTTTAGGGTCATGAAACAGTGTGTATGAAGGGCGGTGGGGTTTAGGGTCATGAAACAGTGTGTATGAAGGGCGGTGGGGTTTAGGGTCATGAAACAGTGTGTATGAAGGGCGGTGGGGTTTAGGGTCATGAAACAGTGTGTATGAAGGGCGGTGGGGTTTAGGGTCATGAAACAGTGTGTATGAAGGGCGGTGGGGTTTAGGGTCATGAAATATTGTGTATGAAGGGCGGTGGGGTTTAGGGTCATGAAATAGTGTGTATGAAGGGCGGTGGGGTTTAGGGTCATGAAATAGTGTGTATGAAGGGCGGTGGGGTTTAGGGTCATGAAATAGTGTGTATGAAGGGCGGTGGGGTTTAGGGTCATGAAATAGTGTGTATGAAGGGCGGTGGGGTTTAGGGTCATGAAACAGTGTGTATGAAGGGCGGTGGGGTTTAGGGTCATGAAATAGTGTGTATGAAGGGCGGTGGGGTTTAGGGTCATGAAATAGTGTGTATGAAGGGCGGTGGGGTTTTATGGTCATGAAATAGTGTGTATGAAGGGCGGTGGGGTTTAGGGTCATGAAATAGTGTGTATGAAGGGCGGTGGGGTTTAGGGTCATGAAATAGTGTGTATGAAGGGCGGTGGGGTTTAGGGTCATGAAACAGTGTGTATGAAGGGCGGTGGGGTTTAGGGTCATGAAATAGTGTGTATGAAGGGCGGTGGGGTTTAGGGTCATGAAATAGTGTGTATGAAGGGCGGTGGGGTTTTATGGTCATGAAATAGTGTGTATGAAGGGCGGTGGGGTTTAGGGTCATGAAATAGTGTGTATGAAGGGCGGTGGGGTTTAGGGTCATGAAATAGTGTGTATGAAGGGCGGTGGGGTTTAGGGTCTTGAAACAGTGTGTATGAAGGGCGGTGGGGTTTAGGGTCATGAAATAGTGTGTATGAAGGGCGGTGGGGTTTAGGGTCATGAAACAGTGTGTATGAAGGGCGGTGGGGTTTAGGGTCATGAAATAGTGTGTATGAAGGGCGGTGGCGGGTTGAATAAAGAGAAAACAATACATAAATTCATGAATATATAATTATTGTGCAATACAGTGCATTCAGAAAGTATTCAGACCCCTTGACTTTTTCCACATTTTGTTACGTTACAGCCTTATTCTAAAATTGAAGAAATTGATTTCCTCATCAATCTACACACAATACCCCATAATGACAAAGCGAAAACAGGTTTCTAGAAATTTCTGCAAATATATATATAAAAAATAAAAACCTTATTTAAATTAATATTCAGACCCTATTGAGCTCAGGTGCATCCTGTTTCCATTGATCATCCTTGAGATGTTTATACAACTAGATTGGAGTCCACCTGTGGTAAATTCAATTGATTCAGGAAAGGCACACTACCTGTCTATATAAGATCCCACGTCAGAGCAAAAACCAAGCGATGAGGTCAAAGGAATTCTCTGTAGAGCTCCGAGACAGGATTGTGTTGAGGCACAGATCTGGGGAAGGGTACCAAAACATTTCTGCAGCATTGAAGGTCCCCAAGAACACAGTGGCCTCCATCGTTCTTAAATGGAAGAAGTTTGGAACCACCAAGACTCTTCCTAGAGCTGGCCGCCTGGCCAAACTGAGCAATTGTGGGAGAAGGGCCTTGGTCAGTTAGGTGACCAAAAACCTGATGGTCACTCTGACAGAGCTCCAGAGTTCCTCCGTGGAGATGAGAGAACCTTCCAGAAGGACAACCATCTCAGCAGCACTATACCAATCTGGCCTTTATGGTAGAGTGGCCAGACGGAAGCCACTCCTCAGTAAAAGGCACAACAGCCAAAAGGCCCACAAAGATTAAGACCATGAAAAACAAGATTCTCTGGTCTGATGAAACCAAGATTGAACTATTTGGCCTGAATGCCAAGCGTCACATCTGGAGGAAACATGTTCTGTGTGCTTAAGGTCGTTGCCCTGTTGGAAGGTGAGCCTTGGCCCCAGTCTGATGTCCTGAGCGCTCTGGAACAGGTTTTCATCAAGGATCTCTCTGCACTTTGCACCTTTCATCTTTCCCTCGATCCTGACTAGTCTTCCAGTCCCTGCCGCTGAAAAACATCCCCACAGCATGCTGCCACTTTAATCAGTACAACAGTTTTCATCTGTGCTAACATAATTGCAAAAGGGTTTTCTAATGATCAATTAGCCTTTTAAAATGATAAACTTGGATTAGCTAACACAACGTGCCATTGGAACACAGGAGTGATGGTTGCTGATAATGGGCCTCTGTGCGCCTATGTAGATATTCCATAAAGAATCTGCCGTTTCCAGCTACAATACTCATTTAAAGTTGTATAAATTCTCTTTATTTTCTTTTTTTTCTACTGTGTCATTGCTTGTTTATTGTTTACTCCATGTGTAACTCTGTGTTGTTGTCTGTTCACACTGCTTTGCTTTATCTTGGCCAGGTCGCAGTTGCAAATGAGAACTTGTTCTCAACTAGCCTACCTGGTTAAATAAAGGTGAAATAAAATAAAAATAAATAAATAAAATTTACAACATTAACAATGTCTACACTGTATTTCTGATCAAAAATATGAATGCAACATGTAAAGTGTTGGTCCCATGTTGGTCCTACCTCTTTAAAGGTATCTGTGACCAACAGATGCATATCTGTATTCCCAGTCATGTGAAATCCATAGATTAGGGCCTAATACATTTATTTCAATTGACTGATTTCCTCATATGAACTGTAACTCAGTTAAATATTTGAAATTGTTGCATGTTGTGTTTATATTTTTGTTTGGTCTATTTAAATTCCGGACTCTGACATTATTCGTCCTGATATTTCTTAATTCCTTTATTTTTATTTTGGGGATTTGTGTGTATTGTTTTGTATTCTTACAGTAGGTATTATTGCACTGTTGGAGCTAGAAACACAAGCATTTCACGGCACCTGCGATAACATCTGCTAAATATGTGTATGCGACCAATAAAATTTGATTTGATCTAAAAAGGCCTGTAAAAAAAATAAAATCACTCCTCCATCTCTGATTGTACAGCGTATGTTTTATATTTGCGGGCTAAGGTCGGATGCAGGCCTTAGATTCTCACTTTATCACATATAGTCGGGTGGTTGCGGATGGGTTATTGGCAATTGCAGGCGGATAAACAAACAGCTGACTGGCGCATCACTAGTGTGTGTGTGTCTTTGAGTGCTGTATGTTCATGTTATTTTTGTGAGTTATCAGCATCAACAGCAGTAAATAATGGTGTCAGTTCATTATCATACTAGGGTATGGCAGTGTGTGGGTGAGAAGGTTAAACATGTGAGTACATAAATATACCTGTATCGTACATGTATGAGTGCGTAGGAGAGTTTGTGTGTCTCAGTGTGTTCAAATGCATTATACAACTCACACACTCTTCATCTTGCACTAGCTGAACTAGTTTCTGCAGAATGTCATGTAGTACCCTGCAGACAAAGAATTGGCAGTGTAAGACAAAACATCCATCTTCCCAGGGTGTGTTTCTGAGTGCCTGTGGTGAATGCATTACTGTCCCTACCTGCCCTTGATGTTGAAGTTCTTGCCCAGCAGCAGGTGTTTGAGGGAGGGGTGTCTGGAGAAGGCTGGGATGACACCCAGCAGGTCACCATCCAACCCTGAGATCAAAGACAGAAACACAGAATAATCCATTTTAACTGCCATATGTTAGCCCTGAAAAGGCCCATAAGACTGTTGCATGCGTATGGGTCACTCTCTCACCGTTGTCTGATATGTCCAAAGTTCCGATGCAGGCCACTCTAGGAAACAGCTCCTGGAGCACCCCGGCACCTGCAGACCTCAGCTGAGAGAGTAAAGGGGAGAGAGAGAAGACTAAATCAAATGGAGAGACAGGAAGGCAAGGTAATTCAGACTGTAGCAGACGGGCACTTCACCTCACAGCCGCTGATGTCCAAGTGTAAATCAGTGATGTGAGGATTGGAAGACAGGCCCAGGAAGAGAGCTCTGAAAAATGGAAGAAGGGAGAGAGAAGCGGTCAAGAAATGTCAATGCATAGCAAACTAATTTCATTTTTTCCCCTTAATTGCTGTGACTAATTTTTCATACATTTTCCTCAAATGAAACCACGTGGCTTTTCTATTCACACACTGAGTGGTTCTGCAGCAGTCTTAAAGGCTTTTGGAGAAAAGGAGCTTAGAGATTACTAAAACTACTTTGCCAAGGACCAGTACGTGCTTAAAGGGAAAAATGCAAGAGGTGTGGTAAAAAAAAAACACACCTTCACTTGATAGGAAGTTTAGATTTACCAACAAACATGATAAGGAATTCATGTAGGGTAGGTAAATAAATGATAGACTGAGTTAGCTGGTCTTGAGTGAGTCCGTCATTTTGGCAGTTGGCCAGAGCGGAGTCCCTATCTCACCTCAGGGTGTCCAGAGGAAGCTTCATAGAAGACAGGTTGACGTGTGTGAGACTAAAGGCTGAGCTGAAGAACTGCCTGAAGACAGGAAGAGTCTCCCTCACTTTCCTGAAAGATAAAGAGACAGGGAGAGAGGTAGGGAGGGGGAGAGAGGTAGGGAGGGGGAGAGAGAGAACAAATGAGAGACAGAAAGAAGTGAGAAGAATAGCCATTAAGGCTAGGTCACCATTATTGCACAGTCAACTGCAGTAAATGGCAGGCCTTCAAATAACTACTAAACTCAGCAAAAAAGGAAACGTCCTCTCACTGTCAACTGTATTTATTTTCAGCAAACTTAATGTGTAAATATTTGTATGAACAAAAGATTCAACAACTGAGACATAAATTGAACAAGTTCCACAGACAAGCAAACTAACAGAAATGGTATAATGTTTGCCTGAACAAGGGTGGGGGGGGGGTCAAAATCAAAAGTAACAGTCAGTATCTGGTGTGGCCACCAGCTGCATTAAGTACTGCAGTGCATCTCCTCCTCATGGACTGCACCAGATTTGCCAGTTCTTGCTGTGAGATGTTACCCCACTCTTCCACCAAGGCACATGCAAGTTCCCGGACATTTCTGGGGGAAATATCCCTAGCCCTAGCCCTCACCCTCCAATCCAACAGGTCCCAGACGTGCTCAATGGGATTGAGATCCGGGCTCTTTGCTGGCCATGGCAGAACACTGACATTCCTGTCTTGCAGGAAATCACGCACAGAACGAGCAGTATGGCTGGTGGCATTGTCATGCTGGAGGGTCATGTCAGGATGAGCCTGCAGAAAGGGTACCACATGAGGGAGGAGGATGTCTTCCCTTTAACGCACAGCGTTGAGATTGCCTGCAATGACAACAAGCTCAGTCCGATGATGGTGTGACACACCGCCCCAGACCATGACGGACCCTCCAAATCGATCTCGCTCCAGAGTACAGGCCTCGGTGTAACGCTCATTCCTTCAACGATAAACGCGAATCCGACCATCACCCCAGGTGAGACAAATCCGCGACTCGTCAGTGAAGAGCACTTTTTGCCAGTCCTGTCTGGTCCAGCGACTGTGGGTTTGTGCCCATAGGCGACGTTGTTGCCGGTGATGTCTGGTGAGGACCTGCCTTACAACAGGCCTACAAGCCCTCAGTCCAGCCTCTCTCAGCCTATTGTGGACAGTCTGAGCACTGATGGAGAGATTGTGCGTTCCTGGTGTACCTCGGGCAGGTGTTGTTGCCATCCTGTACCTGTCCTGCAGCTGTGATGTTCGAATGTACCGAACCTGTGCAGGTGTTGTTACACATGGTCTGCCACTGGGAGGACGATCAGCTGTCCGTCCTGTCTCCCTGTAGCGCTGTCTTAGACACAGTACGGACATTGCAATATATTGCCCACATCTGCAGTCCTCAGGCCTCCTTGCAGCATGCCTAAGGCACGTTCACGCAGATGAGCAGGGACCCTGGGCATCTTTCTTTTGGTGTTTTTCAGAGTCAGTAGAAAGGCCTCTTTAGTGTTCTAAGTTTTCATAACCATGACTTGAATTGCCTGCTGTGTGTAAGCGGTAAGTGTCTTAACGACCGTTCAAAAAGGTGCATGTTCATAAATTATTTATGGTTCATTGAAAAAGCATGGGAAACAGTGTTTAAACCCTTTACAATGAAGATCTGTGAAGTTATTTGGATTTTTACGAATTATCTTTGAAAGACAGGGTCCTGAAAAAGGGACGTTTCTTTTTTTGCTGAGTTTATAATATCAGAGAATGTGAACAACACGAAACAGTTTAACTTACAAAAATAGTTTTGTATCAAACCATCTGCTAACACAACTAGGCGTGAAATCTTTTCCTCGTGGACCCAGACACACACTTCAGCGGCCCATATGTGGTTGTACACCAGATGAAGAATAAACTAATTCTAAGCATGTTGAAAAAAGTCCTCTGAGCCATAGCAGATAACAGAAGCATCCAGGCATTTAATTGTAATATAGGGGACGGTATGTTCCTAAATTGTAGAACGCATAACTAACACCCATTTTAGCCTGACCATTCAAATAATTAAACACAGAAGAAGTGGAGAGAGGCAGAAAGATAAAGAAAGAGATAGCAGACAAGGGGTTTATGGGGGCTCATGCCAGAGCATGACATTATGATAACAGGTCTGTGTTCCCAACATGTGCTATCCGACCTATGGGCTCATCAGCATAAATCCTGTAAGACGGGGCTGCAGGCAAGAGACTTGGGCTGGCTTTAGTCACATAGAGATGAGCAACAGATACACACAGCACAGAAGGGCCAGGGTAAACACTGCACACTGTTACAGTCAATGCTCTGGAGGAAAGAAAGACAGAGAGACAGAGAGAGAAAGAGAGAGAGAGGATAGCGCTGGCTGTTAATATTCATGAGTTTTCCCTCTTATCAGCTCAAACAGATTTATGTCCCGTGTCATGTGGCGCGATCAGAGCTCAGGCAGAACCACCACGGCTCTAGTGACTGCTGCCACACATACAGCTGATTACCATGACCTAGTGAAGGACAGACACACAGAAAGGGAGGGAGGGAGCGGAGAGCGAGTGAGAAAACAATCAAGAGAGATGCAATAGAGAAAGAGAGGCATGAGAGGGATGGAGAAAGAGAGGATAGAGAGGGATGGTGAGATATAGATGTATATTAATAGTAGAAAGAGAGAGAGAGAGATAAATAGTAGAGCGAAAAGAGCTGGAGCGAGGGAGGTGAGTGGGTGAGTGAGAAAATGGTGGCGCGAGAGCCTGGGGATTTGAACAATAATTCCCTTCTAAAATTAGTCTCATTTTTCAGAAACTTTTCCATAATGGAGTAATCTGCAGAGCAGCGATGGGGTTGCTGCTCTGCCAGTCCTGAGGGAGGCCAGGTGAGAGATGGATCTGCTGCTCCAGATTATTCTGATCCAAACTAGTTAAACACTGGCTCAGAGACAGAATAGATAGATGAGGGGGCAACTTGTACAGTTGTACACATTTCTATCTAATTCGGTCTAGGTGGTAGGTACAGGGGTAAATGCCCATCTGTGATAGAATGTCTTGTGCTGACTCCTTGGAGTCCATGTAGACTGGAATGTCTACATGGACACTTTCCACAGGGATGATAAACTGTCATGTAGGCTGCCCCTCAGGGATAAATAAAGATAAGTGAATAGAATTGGATTAAGGTCCATTCAAGGGGATAGACAGACACCTCACCTGTGAGAGAAGCAGTTCTTGGAGAGATTCAGGTAAGAGAGATCAGCACAACATCCCCTCAGCAGAGCGCCAAATAACTTTTATGGAGAGAAACCAATTCATTAGTATTCATTATGTTTACACAACAACAAATACATACAAATATCAATCATGAAAATAAGCTTTGCAGTTTCATGGTCATTTTCCTAAGAGTCAAGATTACAATCTGTTAGCAAAAATGCAAATGTTCTGACAAATCTATTAACAATAAAATAAAATTACAATTTCAAAAAGTCCACCAGACTCTCGACAGGGGAGATTACATTGGAGAAAACAAGATATGAAACCAATAACATCGTCACGATAACTCATCCATAAAGAGAGTGTTCTCCTTTCATCCCAAAAAGACCCCAGAGGAAGAGGAGTGAGTTGGGAACAAGTAATGACAGAACAGAAGCTTTCTGTCTCAGAATACATTCATATTCTATACAAAATTCATGCTCAACATTTGAGGTAAATTCTTCCTGTTTTTAGGGCAGAATGTTCCTCCCAAAGTTATACAGATGAAATGTCATGCTCATACGTTTGTAAACTACAGAACTGTTATATAGCCCAATTAGCGCATCCACACCTCCACTTCAATTACTACAAAGTCCACTTCATTATGCGTGTTAGTTAGACTATCCTGATCATAGATCAGACAGTGTATGTTAAGCGTCTTTAACTGTATGATCAAAGCATGAAGCAGTCAGAGTGGAGACACTACTAACCGAGTCCACAGTGCAGTCGGTCCCAGAGAGGTCCAGATGAAACAGGCAATTAGTCTGGGCTAGGAACAGGTACATGTTCTGGAGAGTGATAAACAGAGAGACAGTCAGTGTGTTTGTGTATGTTGCATGCCTGTACTGTACATGTGGAGGTTATGTGTGGTCTCACCGTAGCATCCTCCCCAGACAGAATCCCAGGGTTCTTACTCAGGTCCAGGTGAAGCAGAGAGTTGGTGTAGTCATCACTGGAGCAGAGGGCCTGTGAGAGAGACACCACACCTGAGAGAGAGACAAATTAATTAATTAAGAAATAGTCTGTTGACATAGAGAAAATACGGTAACTGCAGCAGGAGAGGGAAAGAGTCACTAATCACATAAAACCCTCATCTGAAACCAAAATCAGCACTATTAACCAGACAACTATCAGAGCCATCCACTAATCACATAAAACCCTCATCTGAAACCAAAATCAGCACTATTAACCAGACAACTATCAGAGCCATCCACTAATCACATAAAACCCTCATCTGAAACCAAAATCAGCACTATTAACCAGACAACTATCAGAGCCATCCACTAATCACATAAAACCCTCATCTGAAACCAAAATCAGCACTATTAACCAGACAACTATCAGAGCCATCCACTAATCACATAAAACCCTCATCTGAAACCAAAATCAGCACTATTAACCAGACAACTATCAGAGCCATCCACTAATCACATAAAACCCTCCATCTGAAACCAAAATCAGCACTATTAACCAGACAACTATCAGAGCCATCCACTAATCACATAAAACCCTCCATCTGAAACCAAAATCAGCACTATTAACCAGACAACTATCAGAGCCATCCACTAATCACATAAAACCCTCCATCTGAAACCAAAATCAGCACTATTAACCAGACAACTATCAGAGCCATCCACTAATCACATAAAACCCTCCATCTGGAACCAAAATCAGCACTATTAACCAGACAACTATCAGAGCCATCCACTAATCACATAAAACCCTCATCTGAAACCAAAATCAGCACTATTAACCAGACAACTATCAGAGCCATCCACTAATCACATAAAACCCTCCATCTGAAACCAAAATCAGCACTATTAACCAGACAACTATCAGAGCCATCCACTAATCACATAAAACCCTCATCTGAAACCAAAACAAAAGTATGTGGATATAATCGGCCCATCACATTAGAGCAGCAAATTAAAATCTATTTTTAAATCTCTTCATTGCAGAAAATACAGTTTCTTCTTAATAAGAGAAACAAAATAGTAAGAGCAGGTTTAGTAAGCAAGTGAACTCAATACATCCTAATTTGGCCAAAATGAGGGCAGACATGCAGGGCAAGACTTTGTACTTTCATGTTGGCTTTGAAGCCTGGAACGAAAGTCTACAGTTAGAGCAATGAAGCAAAGACTGTTAGTAACTTAGCCCTGTGTTCTACCAAACTGTTAGTAATTTAGCCCTGTGTTCTACCAAACTGTTAGTAACTTGCCCTGTGCTCTACCAAACTGTTAGTAACTTGCCCTGTTCTCTACCAAACTGTTAGTAACTTGCCCTGTTCTCTACCAAACTGTTAGTAACTTGCCCTGTGCTCTACCAAACGGTTAGTAACTTGCCCTGTGTTCTACCAAACTGTTAGTAACTTGCCCTGTGCTCTACCAAACTGTTAGTAACTTGCCCTGTTCTCTACCAAACTGTTAGTAACTTGCCCTGTGTTCTACCAAACTGCTAGTAACTTGCCATGTGCTCTACCAAACTGTTAGTAACTTGCCCTGTGCTCTACCAAACTGTTAGTAACTTGCCCTGTGCTCCACCAAACTGTTAGTAACTTGCCCTGTGCTCCACCAAACTGTTAGTAACTTGCCCTGTGTTCTACCAAACTGTTAGTAACTTGCCCTGTGCTCCACCAAACTGTTAGTAACTTGCCCTGTGCTCCACCAAACTGTTAGTAACTTGCCCTGTGCTCCACCAAACT
This sequence comes from Salvelinus namaycush, assembly GCF_016432855.1. Classification (NCBI taxonomy): domain Eukaryota; kingdom Metazoa; phylum Chordata; class Actinopteri; order Salmoniformes; family Salmonidae; genus Salvelinus; species Salvelinus namaycush. The sequence continues at coordinate 34,800,353 of NC_052317.1, read as the reverse complement.
GTTAGTAACTTGCCCTGTGCTCCACCAAACTGTTAGTAACTTGCCCTGTGCTCCACCAAACTGTTAGTAACTTGCACTGTGCTCTACCAAACTGTTAGTAACTTAGCCCTGTGATCTACCAAACTGCTAGTAACTTAGCCCTGTGATCTACCAAACTGTTAGCAACTTGCCCTGTACTCTACCAAACTGTTAGTAACTTGCCCTGTTCTCTACCAAACTGTTAGTAACTTGCCCTGTGCTCTACCAAACGGTTAGTAACTTGCCCTGTGCTCTACCAAACTGTTAGTAACTTGCCCTGTGCTCTACCAAACTGCTAGTAACTTAGCCCTGTTCTCTACCAAACTGTTAGTAATTTAGCCCTGTGTTCTACCAAACTGTTAGTAATTTGCCCTGTGCTCTACCAAACTGTTGGTAATTTAGCCCTGTGTTCTACCAAACTGTTAGTAACCTATCCCTGTGCTCCACCAAACTGTTAGTAATTTAGCCCTGTGTTCTACCAAACTGCTAGTAACTTAGCCCTGTTCTCTACCAAACTGTTAGTAACTTGCCATGTTCTCTACCAAACTGTTAGTAACTTGCCATGTTCTCTACCAAACTGTTAGTAACTTGCCATGTTCTCTACCAAACTGTTAGTAACTTGCCCTGTTCTCTACCAAACTGTTAGTAACTTGCCCTGTTCTCTACCAAACTGTTAGTAACTTGCCCTGTGTTCTACCAAACTGTTAGTAACTTGCCCTGTGCTCTACCAAACTGTTAGTAACTTGCCCTGTTCTCTACCAAACTGTTAGTAACTTGCCCTGTTCTCTACCAAACTGTTAGTAACTTGCCCTGTGTTCTACCAAACTGTTAGTAACTTGCCCTGTTCTCTACCAAACTGTTAGTAACTTGCCCTGTGCTCTACCAAACTGTTAGTAACTTGCCCTGTGCTCTACCAAACTGTTAGTAACTTGCCCTGTGCTCTACCAAACTGCTAGTAACTTGCCCTGTTCTCTACCAAACTGTTAGTAACTTGCCCTGTGCTCTACCAAACGGTTAGTAACTTGCCCTGTGCTCTACCAAACGGTTAGTAACTTGCCCTGTGCTCTACCAAACTGTTAGTAACTTGCCCTGTGCTCTACCAAACTGCTAGTAACTTAGCCCTGTTCTCTAACAAACTGTTAGTAATTTAGCCCTGTGTTCTACCAAACTGTTAGTAACCTATCCCTGTGCTCCACCAAACTGTTAGTAATTTGCCCTGTGCTCTACCAAACTGTTAGTAATTTAGCCCTGTGTTCTACCAAACTGTTAGTAACCTATCCCTGTGCTCCACCAAACTGTTAGTAATTTAGCCCTGTGTTCTACCAAACTGCTAGTAACTTAGCCCTGTGTTCTACCAAACTGTTAGTAATGAACCACATACAGTGGCAGAACTAACTCTGCTTTACGAAACTACTGCCACCATATAGTAGATTATGTTAATCCCTAATTCACCTAGAATAAAGATGAAATTAGCAGACAGCAGACAGGCATGTTGCATTGTGCTGTACTCAGAGGCAATCCTTCTTCTGTAAATCTATCTAGTTTCAATGTTTATTTGTCACGTGCACAGTGTAAAATAGTACAGTAAAATGTTTTCTTGCAAACTCTTTCCCAACAATGCAGTATTCACTATCAAGGTGAGTAAATATATAAACTCAGCAAAAAAAAGAAATGTCCCTTTCTCAGGACCCTGTCTTTCATAGATAATGAGCGGGATCGATTTGGAGGTGGAGGGTCCGTCAGGGTCTGGGGCGGTGTGTCACAGCATCATCGGACTGAGCTTGTTGTCATTGCAGGCAATCTCAACGCTGTGCGTTACAGGGAAGACATCCTCCTCCCTCATGTGGTACCCTTCTTGCAGGCTCATTCTGACATGACCCTCCAGCATGACAATGCCACCAGCCATACTGCTCATTCTGTGCGTGATTTCCTGCAAGACAGTAATGTCAGTGTTCTGCCATGGCCAGCAAAGTGCCCGGATCTCAATCCCATTGAGCACGTCTGGGATCTGTCGGATCGCAAGGTGAGGGCTAGGGCCATTCCCCCCAGAAATGTCCGGGAACTTGCAGGTGCCTTGGTGGAAGAGTGGGGTAACATCTCACAGCAAGAACTGGCAAATTTGGTGCAGTCCATGAGTAGGAGATGCACTGCAGTACTTAATGCAGCTGGTGGCCACACCAGATACTGACTGTTACTTTTGATTTTGACCCCCCTTTGTTCAGGGACACATTATTCAATTTATGTTAGTCACATGTCTGTGGAACTTGTTCAGTTTATGTCTCAGTTGTTGAATCTAGTTATGTTCATACAAATATTTACACAAGTTTGCTGAAAATAAATGCAGTTGACAGTGAGAGGACGTTTCTTTTTTTGCTGAGTTTATATATAAATAGATTTGAATCATAAATGTGACAAACATAAGAGAACATAAACCATAGGACCCTGTATGGCTCAAGAGTCCCATGTGTCTTTTTTTCTCTCCTGAAAACCCCAGGCCCTATATGAGGTCATGAGGTTCCGAGAGCAGTGGAGCGGTGACCACCACACGGGGGCACTGTGGCCCAGGGGACAGAGAGGACAGAGGGATGAACACACCCTTAGAGGAGAGGGACGTCTTGGAGAGGTTGAGCAGACGAAGGCCTTTGTTGAGGCGACACACCAGTTGGATGAGGTTTGACACTCCTGGAGAGAAACGCATATGGGAGTAAGTTGTCAGAGTGAAAGAAACACACACACACACACACACACAGAGATCAGAGAAAATACACACCCTTGACAACACCATACACTACCGGTCAAAAGTTTTATAACACCTACTCATTCAAGGGTTTTTCTTTATTTTTACTTTTTTCTACATTGTAGAATAATAGTGAAGACATCAAAACTATGAAATAACACATATGGAATCATGTAGTAACCAAACAATTGTAAAACAAATCGAAATATATTTTACATTTGAGATTCTTCAAATAGCCACCCTTTGCCTTGATGACAGCTTTGCACACTCTTGGCATTCTCTCAACCAGCTTCATGAGGCAGTCACCTTGAATGCATTTCAATTAACAGGTGTGCCTTCTTAAAAGTTAATTTGTGGAATTTCTGTCCTTCTTAATGCGTTTGAGCCAATCAGTTGTGTTGGGACAAGGTAGGGGAGTATACAGAAGACAGCCCTATTTGGTTAAAGACCAAGTCTATATTTTGACAAGAACAGCTCAAATAAGCAAAGAGAAATGACAGTTCATCATTACTTTAAGACATGAAGGTCAGTCAGTCTGAAAAATGTCAAGAACTTTGAAAGTTTCTTCAAGTGCAGTCTCAAAAACCATCAAGCGCTATGATGAAACTGGCTCTCATGAGGACCGCCACAGAAATGGAAGACGCAGAGTTACCTCTGCTGGAGAGGATAAGTTCATTAGAGTTTACTGCACCTCAGATTGCAGCCCAAATAAATGCTTCACAGAGTTCAAGAGTTCGAGTTTAACAGACACATCTCAACATCAACTGTTCAGAGGAGACTGTGTGAATCAGGCCTCCATGGTCGAGTTGCTGCAAAGAAACCACTACTAAAGGACACCAATATTAATAAGAGACTTGTTAGGGCCAAGAAACCTGAGCAATGGAGATTAGACCGGTGGAAATATTTCCTTTGGTCTGGAGTCCAAATTGGAGATTCTTGGTTCCAACCGCTGTGTCGTTGTGAGACGCGGTGTGGGTGAACGGATGATCTCTGCATGTGTATTTCCCACCGTAATGCATGGAGGAGGAGGTGTTATGGTGTGTGGGTGCTTTGCTGGTGACACTGTCTGTGATTTATTTAGAATTCAAGGCACACTTAACCAACATGGCTACCACAGCATTCTGCAGCAATACGACATCCCATCTGGTTTGGGCTTAGTGGGACTATCATTTGTTTTTCAACAGGACAATGACCCAACACACCTCCAGACTGTGTAAGGGTTATTTTACCAAAAAGGAGAGTGATGGAGTGCTGCATCAGATGACCTGGCCGCCACAATCCCCCAACCTCAACCAAATTGAGATGGTTTGGGATGAGTCGGTCCGCAGAGTCCGACTCTCGCTACATATTCGTTGCCAAACCCATTGGCTCCAGGTCATCTATAAGTATTTGCTAGGTAAAGCTCCACCTTATCTCAGCTCACTGGTCACCATAGCAACACCCACCAGTACGCGCTCCAGCAGGTATATTTCACTGGTCACCATAGCAACACCCACCCGTAGCACACGCTCCAGCAGGTATATTTCACTGGTCATCCCCAAAGCCAACACCTCTTTTGGCCGGCTTTCCTTCCAGTTCTCTGCTGCCAATGACTGGAACGAATTGCAAAAATCACTTAAGTTGGAGACTTATATCTCCCTCACTAACTTTAAGCGTTAGCGGTCAGAGCAGCTTACCGATCGCTGCAGCTGTACACAGCCCATCTGTAAATAGCCCATCCAACCAACTACCTACCTCATCCCCATATTTGTTTTTGTTTTTTCCCATGTGTAACTCTGTGTTGTTGTTTTTGTCGCACTGCTTTGCTTTATCTTGGCCAGGTCGCAGTTGTAAATGAGAACTTGTTCTCAACTGGCCTAACGTTACCTGGTTAAATAAAGGTGAAATAAAAAATTAAATAAATAAAAGAGTGAAGGAAAAGCAGCCAAAAAGTGCTCAGCATATGTGGGAACTCCTTCAAGACTGTTGGAAAAGCATTCCAGGTGAAGCTGGTTGAGAGAATGCCAAGAGTGTGCAAAGCTGTCATCAAGGCAAAGGGTGGCTATTTGAAGAATCTTGTATAACACTTTTTTGGTTACTACATGATTCCTTTATGTGTTATTTCATAGTTTTAAAGTCTTCACTATTATTCTACAATGTAGAAAATAGTAAAAATAAAATCAAAACCCTTGAATGAGTAGATGTTCTAAAACTTTTGATTGGTAGTGTGTACATGGTCAGCAAAATCAACACACACACATATGTGCATAATCTACGCAGACAAAAAACTAATCTAGTACATGGCGTCTACAGGCACACAGACACACAGTGATGTGAGTGGGAGTGACAGGTGTCAGAAAGGCACATTCTGATGTACTAATGAGAGTTCTTGGCACGCAGACAACCCTGACTCACAATGGAGGACACACACACACACACACACACACACACACACACACACACACACACACACACACACACACACACACACAATCTGCAGAGTAAACAGCAAACACTGAGAAAGATGGACCCAGACTGGCATTCACACACATTACTGATGCTGAAAAAGAGTGAATGAGTAACAGAGTGCCTCTGAGGCTCCTGTACCTTGGTTGTCCAGGGGGTTGTGGGCCAGGTTGAGCGAGTGGATCACAGAGGCAGGGTTTTCAGACAGAGCTGTCGCCATTTTCTGAGGGAAGTCTCTAAAATAGTCAATATGGAAAGAAGATGGATTAAATATTGTTTTGATGCTTGCTGTGATACATTATACATCAGAGTAAGTCTGAGTCATGGTAGAGAAAAATCTAAAGTCAGGAGTGAAGTCAGAATGGCAAGACAGGAATAAGACAGATAAAAGAGGAGATGAAAGAGAGAAATGACATATCAGGAGAATGGGAGGAGTCTCACGATTTGAGGCCAGCGTTCTCCAGAGTGAGTTCTTCCAGACTGCTGGACTTACTGACGGTGTGAAGGACCTGCTCCACCACCTCTGACCCCTGGGGCGACACAGAGAGAGACTGTTACATGAACAGGCCCAGCTCCTGTTCTAACCAACTAGGAAAGAATGAAAACCTGGTAGCCTTGTCTAAACACAGACAGAAAACTAGATATCACATGCAATCAGTAATGTAGAGTGGATAGTTACAATGCGCATGTCTTTGCAGTAGAGTTTGGTGAACCAAGTGTTGTACGCCATGGAAGCAACCATCACCGCCAGGTCCCTGAAATAGACACAATTTCAGCCTTAGATTAAAAAAATGAAATACATTCCTACAGCCAAACAAAAACAATTATCCAGCAAAACAACTTTATCAGAGAGAGCCGTAGGGATGGATTGGGAGATTATGTATGATTCTGCAGCACACTCTCCCTGTTGGGGCGGTGGGAAAGAGCGAGATGGAGCAAAACTGATAGCGAGAGAGCCCGAGGAAGGAGAGAGGGCAGAGAGGGGGATCGATGGGCTGACTGAGGGAGGCCAGGTCAGTGGATTACTCAGTGTGAGGTTCCACAGAGCCGTGTTTTGATCCTAGCCAACGGCCTAAAACCGTTTTATCCTGCCCAACACACCATGTGTCCAGTAGGAGGGAGAGACAGAGGGATGCAGGGAGATAGACAGACAGGGGGGCGGAGGGAGAGAGAGACAGGGGGCGGAGGGAGAGAGAGACAAGGTAACAGAAGGAAAGCGAGAGAGACAGAGGGACGGAGGGAGAGAGAGAGACAGAGGGACAGAGGGAGAGAGACAGGGACGAAGGGAGAGAGACAGGGACGAAGGGAGAGAGACGGGGACAGAGGGAGAGAAACGGGGAGAGAGGCAGGGGGACGGAGGGCAAGAGACAGTTGGACGGAGGGCGAGAGACAGGGGGACGGAGGGCGAGAGACAGGGGGACGGAGGGCGAGAGACAGGGGGACGGAGGGCGAGAGACAGGGGGACGGAGGGCGAGAGACAGGGGGACGGAGGGCGAGAGACAGGGGGACGGAGGGCGAGAGACAGAGGGATGGAAGGAAAGAGGCAGAGAGCGAGAGAGAAAGTGGCAGAGAGAGGAAGCAGCAAACAGAGACCAACAGAGAGAAAGTGGCAGAGAGAGGAAGCAGCAAACAGAGACCAACAGAGAGAAAGTGCAACATATTGAGATAGAGCTCTTAAAAGGGAATGCCCTCAATTACATTAGGGCCCAGTCCAGTGTATGGCTGAGGGCTGCGTTCTCATTTCACATGCCACCATGGAGAGGACTTCCCTCTGGCTGGCCAAATGATGTGTGTGGTGTGCGTGTGTGTACACTCCACAACCTCTCCCAGTGTTCCCCACCAGCCAACAGCAGCACCCTCTTACCCTGGATTACTGGAACGATTTCCCTGAATCAACAATTCCACTAAAAGGGTGAGCTTCTCTTCTAGTCCATGTCTACGAGCGCTATCTATCCCCTTGGGGCCTGTAAGGCACTAGAGTATGACAGACTGCCAGCTATACTCCAGAGACACACACACACAGGAACCAGGTTTAGCTCGCTGTGGGGGTGAAGTTTGAACCCCCTGGGTTATTCCTGCAGGGCCAGACAGGCAGCAGAGAGAGAAAGGTGTCCACAGGAAGAATGAAATGAAATACAGTAGAAGAGTACAGCAGTCAGCAGACAAAGCATGGTGTCGGAGGCTGTAACTGTAGAAGGCAGAAATCAGAAGACATTGGGGGAATGTGAAATGACGGCCCAGAGTGATGCACCACAAATGCCTCCTGGTAGGGAGACAGGGAAGTCGGACAGTCAGAGGGTCAGCCTACAGGACGTGCTGGAACTAGAGGACCTGACAGTCACTTCATAGGACTACAGTCAAGTCTCAAATCACCTGCACGTTATTCTCATGTCATATTCACATCTCAGAAAAGGTGGTGTATTTGTATTTGTTATGCTGCCAAAGCAGCAGCTGCTCTTCGTGGGGTCCAGCAAAATGAAGGCAGTTTATACAATTTTAAAGACATTACAATACATTCACAGATTTCACAACACACTGTGTGCCCTCAGGCCCCTACTCCACCACTACCACATATCTACAGTACTAAATCCATGTTTCTGTATAGTGCGTATGTTATCGTGTGTGTGTGTGTGTGTGTGTGTGTGTGTGTGTGTGTGTGTGTGTGTGTGTGTCTGCCAATGTTTGTGTTGCTTCACAGTCCCCGCTGTTCCATACGTTTTTTTTAATCTGTTTTTTAAATCTAATTTTACTGCTTGCGTCAGTTACTTGATGTTAGAACAGAACAGGTGGTGTACCTGCTGTCCAGGGTTACAGAACAGGTGGTGTACCTGCTGTCCAGGGTTACAGAACAGAACAGGTGGTGTACCTGCTGTCCAGGGTTACAGAACAGAACAGGTGGTGTACCTGCTGTCCAGGGTTACAGAACAGAACAGGTGGTGTACCTGCTGTCCAGGGTTACAGAACAGAACAGGTGGTGTACCTGCTGTCCAGGGTTGCAGAACAGAACAGGTGGTGTACCTGCTGTCCAGGGTTACAGAACCTTACAGGTGGTGTACCTGCTGTCCAGGGTTACAGAACCTTACAGGTGGTGTACCTGCTGTCCAGGGTTACAAAACATTACAGGTGGTGGTGTACCTGCTGTCCAGGGTTAGGGTTACAGAACAGGTGGTGTACCTGCTGTCCAGGGTTACAGAACCTTACAGGTGGTGTACCTGTTGTCCAGGGTTACAGAACCTTACAGGTGGTGTACCTGCTGTCCAAGGTTACAGAACAGGTGGTGTACCTGCTGTCCAGGGTTACAGAACATTACAGGTGGTGTACCTGCTGTCAAGGGTTACAGAACAGGTGGTGTACCTGCTGTCCAGGGTTAGGGTTACAGAACAGGTGGTGTACCTGCTGTCCAGTGTTACAGAACATTACAGGTGGCGTACCTGCTGTCCAGGGTTACAGAACATTACAGGTGGTGTACCTGCTGTCCAGGGTTACAGAACAGGTGGTGTACCTGCTGTCCAGGGTTACAGAACAGGTGGTGTACCTGCTGTCCAGGGTTACAGAACAGAACAAGTGGAAAACTGTTTTCTGCCCCTCCCAAAAGATAGAATTTGTAGATAATTGGCCCTCTTTCTGGGACTCACCCACAAACAGGACCAACCCTGGCCTGCTGAGGAGTGACGGACTCCATCCTAACTGGAGGGGTGCTCTCATCTTATCTACCAACATAGACAGGGCTCTAACTCCTCTAGCTCCACAATGAAATAGGGTGCAGGCCAGGCAGCAGGCTGTTAGCCAGCCTGCCAGATTAGTGGAGTCTGCCACTAGCACAGTCAGTGTAGTCAGCTCAGCTATCCCCATTGAGACCGGGTCTGTGCCTCGACCTAGGTTGGGCAAAACTAAACATGGCGGTGTTCGCCTTAGAAATCTCACTAGGATAAAGACCTCCTCCATTCCTGCCATTATTGAAAGAGATCTTGATACCTCACATCTCAAAATAGGGCTACTTAATGTTCGATCCCTCACTTCAAAGGCAGTTATAGTCAATGAACTAATCACTGATCATAATCTTGTGATTGGCCTGACTGAAACATGGCTTAAGCCTGATGAATTAACTGTGTTAAATGAGGCCTCACCTCCTGGTTACACTAGTGACCATATAATTGTATTTCAATTTACAAAAAAAATTATGACGTTTTCGTCTTTTGAGCTTCTAGTCATGAAATCTATGCAGCCTACTCAATCACTTTTTATAGCTACTGTTTACAGGCCTCCTGGGCCATATACAGCGTTCCTCACCGAGTTCCCTGAATTCCTATCGGACCTTGTAGTCATAGCAGATAATATTCTAATTTTTGGTGATTTTAATATTCACATGGAAAAGTCCACAGACCCACTCCAAAAGGCTTTTGGAGACATCATCGACTCAGTGGGTTTTGTCCAACATGTCTCTGGACCTACTCACTGCCACAGTCATACTCTGGACCTAGTTTGGTCACATGGAATAAATGTTGTAGATCTTAATGTTTTTCCTCATAATCCTGGACTATCGGACCACCATTTTTTTACGTTTGCAATCGCAACAAATAATCTGCTCAGACCCCAACCAAGGATCATCAAAAGCCGTGCTATAAATTCTCAGACAACACAAAGATTCCTTGATGCCCTTCCTGACTCCCTCTGCCTACCCAAGGACGTCAGAGGACAAAAAATCCGTTAACCACCTAACTGAGGAACTCAATTTAACCTTGTGCAATACCCTAGATGCAGTTGCACCCCTAAAAACTAAAAACATTTGTCATAAGAAACTAGCTCCCTGGTATACAGAAAATACCCGAGCTCTGAAGCAAGCTTCCAGAAAATTGGAACGGAAATGGCGCCACACCAAACTGGAAGTCTTCCAACTAGCTTGGAAAGACAGTACCGTGCAGTATCGAAGAGCCCTCACTGCTGCTCGATCATCCTATTTTTCCAACTTAATTGAGGAAAATAAGAACAATCCGAAATTTCTTTTTGATACTGTCGCAAAGCTAACTAAAAAGCAGCATTCCCCAAGTGCGGATGGCTTTCACTTCAGCAGTAATACATTCATGAACTTCTTTGAGGAAAAGATCATGATCATTAGAAAGCAAATTACGGACTCCTCTTTAAATCTGCGTATTCCTCCAAAGCTCAGCTGTCTTGAGTCTGTACAACTCTGCCAGGACCTAGGATCAAGAGAGACACTCAAGTGTTTTAGTACTATATCTCTTGACACAATGATGAAAATAATCATGGCCTCTAAACCTTCAAGCTGCATACTGGACCCTATTCCAACTAAACTACTGAAAGAGCTGCTTCCTGTGCTTGGCCCTCCTATGTTGAACATAATAAACGGCTCTCTATCCACCGGATGTGTACCAAACTCACTAAAAGTGGCAGTAATAAAGCCTCTCTTGAAAAAGCCAAACCATGACCCAGAAAATATAAAAAACTATCGGCCAATATCGAATCTTCCATTCCTCTCAAAAATTTTAGAAAAAGCTGTTGCGCAGCAACTCACTGCCTTCCTGAAGACAAACAATGTATACGAAATGCTTCAGTCTGGTTTTAGACCCCATCATAGCACTGAGACTGCACTTGTGAAGGTGGTAAATTACCTTTTAATGGCGTCAGACCGAGGCTCTGCATCTGTCCTCGTGCTCCTAGATCTTAGTGCTGCCTTTGATACCATCGATCACCACATTCTTTTGGAGAGATTGGAAACCCAAATTGGTCTACACGGACAAGTTCTGGCCTGGTTTAGATCTTATCTGTCGGAAAGATATCAGTTTGTCTCTGTGAATGGTTTGTCCTCTGACAAATCAACTGTACATTTCGGTGTTCCTCACGGTTCCGTTTTAGGACCACTATTGTTTTCACTATATATTTTACCTCTTGGGGATGTCATTCGAAAACATAATGTTAACTTTCACTGCTATGCGGATGACACACAGCTGTACATTTCAATGAAACATGGTGAAGCCCCAAAATTGTCCTCGCTAGAAGCCTGTGTTTCAGACATAAGGAAGTGGGTGGCTGAAAACGTTCTACTTTTAAACTCGGACAAAACAGAGATGCTTGTTCTAGGTACCAAGAAACAAAGAGATCTTCTGTTGAATCTGACAATTAATCTTGATGGTTGTAAAGTCGTCTCAAATAAAACTGTGAAGGACCTCAGCGTTACTCTGGACCCTGATCTCTCTTTTGACGAACATATCAAGACTGTTTCAAGGACAGCTTTTTTCCATCTACGTATTATTGCAAAAATCAGAAACTTTCTGTCCAAAAATGATGCAGAAAAATTAATCCATGCTTTTGTTACTTCTAGGTTAGACTACTGCAGTGCTCTACTTTCCGGCTACCTGGATAAAGCACAAAATAAACTTCAGTTAGTGCTAAACACGGCTGCTAGAATCCTGACTAGAACCAAAAAATTTGATCATATTACTCCAGTGCTAGCCTCTCTACACTGGCTTCCTGTTAAGGCAAGGGCTGATTTCAAGGTTTTACTGCTAACCTACAAAGCATTACATTGGCTTGCTCCTACCTATCTTTCCGATTTGGTCCTGCCGTACATACCTACACGTACGCTATGGTCACAAGACGCAGGCCTCCTAATTGTCCCTAGAATTTCTAAGCAAACAGCTGGAGGCAGGGCTTTCTCCTATAGAGCTCCATTTTTATGGAATGGTCTGCCTACCCATGTGAGAGACGCAGACTCAGTCTCAACTTTTAAGTCTTTACTGAAGACTCATCTCTTCAGTGGGTCATATGTTTGAGTGTAGTCTGGCCCAGGAGTGTGAAGGTGAACGGAAAGGCTCTGGAGCAACGAACCGCCCTTGCTGTCTCTGCCTGGCCGGTTCCCCTCTCCCAACTGGGATTCTCTGCCTCTAACACTATTACAGGGGCTGAGTCACTGGCTTACTGGTGCTCTTTCATGCCGTCCCTAGGAGGGGTGCATCACTTGAGTGGGTTGAGTCACTGACGTGATCTTCCTGTCTGGGTTGGCGCCCCCCCTTGGGTTGTGCCGTGGCGGAGAGTTTTGTGGGATATACTCGGCCTTGTCTCAGGATGGTAAGTTGGTGGTTGAAGATATCCCTCTAGTGGTGTGGGGGCTGTGCTTTGGCAAAGTGGGTGGGGTTATATCCTTCCTGTTTGGCCCTGTCCGGGGGTATCAATGGCTGGGGCCACAGTGTCTCCTGACCCCTCCTGTCTCAGCCTCCAGTATTTATGCTGCAGTAGTTTATGTGTCGGGGGCTAGGGTCAGTTTGTTATGTCTGGAGTACTTCTCCTGTCTTATCCGGTGTCCTGTGTGAATTTAAGTATGCTCTCTCTAATTGTCTCTTTTTCTCTTTCTTTCTCTCTCTCGGAGGACCTGAGCCCTAGGACCATGCCTCAGGACTACCTGGCATGATGACTCCTTGCTGTCCCCAGTCCACCTGGCCGTGCTGCTGCTCCAGTTTCAACTGTTCTGCCTGCGGCTATGGAACCCTGACCTGTTCACCGGACGTGCTACCTGTTCCAGACCTGCTGTTTTTAATTCTCTAGAGACCGCAGGAGCGGTAGAGATACTCTTAATGATCAGCTATGAAAAGCCAACTGACATTTACTCCTGAGGTGCTGACTTGCTGCACCCTCGACAACTACTGTGATTATTATTATTTGACCATGCTGGTCATTTATGAACATTTGAACATCTTGGCCATGTTCTGTTATAATCTCCACCCGGCACAGCCAAAAGAGGACTGGCCACCCCTCATAGCCTGGTTCCTCTCTAGGTTTCTTCCTAGGTTTTGGCCTTTCTAGGGAGTTTTTCCTAGCCACCGTGCTTCTACACCTGCATTGCTTGCTGTTTGGGGTTTTAGGCTGGGTTTCTGTACAGCACTTTGAGATATCAGCTGATGTACGAAGGGCTATATAAATAAACATTTGATTTGATTTGATTTGATATACCTGCTGTCCAGGTGGCTGAAGTCCAACAGGTTGAACTCCCTGTTGTCTTGAGAGTGATAGATAGTGTCCACATCCTGAGAGAGAGAGAGAGAGTCAGATTACAAATGCTGTATGATGATACCAGCGACACTATAATACAACTCCATTAATGTTGTACTACATCCGGTGGATGTATTGTGGATATGGTACAGAGTGGTATTCTATTTTTCTTTTTTTTTCTTCAAAATTTCTCCCCAATTTCATGATTACGATCTTGTCTCATCGCTGCATGACTTCGAAACACGACTCACCCAGCCGCGCTTCTTAACACCTGCTCGCTTAACCCGGAAGCCAGCTGCACCAATGTGTCAGATGAATCACTATTCAACTGACGACCGAAGTCAGCCTGCAGGCGCCCGGCCCGCCACAAGGAGTCGCTAGAGAGCGATGAGCCAAGCAAAGCCCCCCCGGCCAAACCCTCCCCTAACCCGGACGATGCTGGGCCAATTGTGCGCCGCCATATGAGACTCCCAGTCACTTCCGGTTGTGACACAGCCTGGGATCGAACCCAAGGCTATAGTGACACCGCAACAGTGCGATGCAGTGCCTTAGAACGCTGCGATGCAGTGCCTTAGAACGCTGCGCAGCTTGGGAGGCCCACAGAGTGGTATTCTTACCCACTGAACTTCCTCCTTACAGCCAATGCCATTATAGTCACATAGAGCTGCGTAGGTCTCAGAGAAACCGCCTGAGAGAGCGAAAGTGAGGAGAGTAAAAGGAGAAGGGGCAAGAGATGAAAGAGAAACAGAGCAAGGGGGGGAAGTAAATATTGAGGTGAGATTAAAGACAACAGCATGAAAGAACTTCAGTTAAAAGAGATTAAAATCAGAATTGATCAGATACAGTCATAGATTCATGAATTAATACAATTATGCTCCAGGTGAATTTAAAATGTGTCACTGACTGAACAGAGTGAGTGAGTGAGTGAGTGAGTGAGTGAGTGAGTGAGTGAGTGAGTGAGTGAGTGATTAGCAGAGTGATTACTCTGACTGATTGACTGAGTAGGAGGCTCACCACAGGTTTTCTGAGTCTCGACAGATGATTCAGAGTTTGGTGAAAACTTTTGGACTCCATCAGAGACGTCCCCCTCTGTTCGACAGATGGCTGGACTGAAAGAGAGAGAGCGAGATGAGGGAGAGAAGAAAAAGAAAGATATTAACTTAGTGAAAATATGGATATAGTACTTATTACGCATGTTTGTGACGTGACTGTACTACTACATTAAATGCACAGTATCCTTAATCAAGTTGTATAGTAGATCCAACCCTATTGTCTGGTGTTATCTCTGACCCTAATCATCCTTAGTTCAATAACCCTAACTAACCTTTAATCCATTACTTTAACTTCTTATGGCTGCAGGGGCAGTATTGAGTAGCTTGGATGAAAGGTGCACAGAGGTGCCCAGAGTAAACGGCCTGCTCCTCAGTCATAGTTGCTAATATATGCATATTATTATTATTATTGGATAGAAAACACTCTGACGTTTCTAAAACTGTTTGAATTATGTCTGTGAGTATAACAGAACTCATAAGGCAGGCAAAAACCTGAGAAGTTCCACTTCCTGTTTGGATTTTTTCTGAGGCTGCTAGATTTTCAACCAAGCTCCCAATGAAATTACAGCGAGATATGGATGAGTTGAACAGTGAATAGAACTTTGTCTGATGACTCTAATGTGAAGGGAGGTCGAAGCAGACAGGAATGAGTAATCACTGCCATGAGGTGACCACGCATTGAACACGCGCGTTCACGTGATAGGCAGCTCCGTTCCATCGCTCAACTGAAGTCAATGTAATTCTCCAGTTGGAACGTTATTCAAGATGTATGTTAACAACATTCTTAAGATTGATTCAATACATTGTTTGACATGTTTCTACTGACTGTTACGGAACTTTTGGACATTTCGTCACGTTATAGTGGACGCGCTTTGTGACTTTGGAATTGTTTACCAAACGCGCTAACCAAAGTAGCTAATTGGACATAAATAACGGACATTATCGAACAAATCAAGCATTTATTGTGGACCTAGGATTCCTAGGACTGCATTCTGATGAAGTTCATCAAAGGTAAGGAAACATTTATCATGTATATTCTGGTTTCTGTTGACTCCAACATGGCGGCTAATTTGGCTATTGTTCTGAGCGCCGTCTCAGATTATTGCATGGTTTGCTTTTTCCGTATTTAAAAAAAAAAATCTGACACAGCGGTTGCATTAAGGAGAGGTATATCTATAATTACATGTGTATAACTTGTATTATCATCTCCATTTATGATGAGTATTTCTGTTGAAACGATGTGGCTATGCAAAATCACTTGATGTTTTTGGAACTAGTGAATGTAACGCGCCAATGTAAACTCAGATTTTTTTTACATAAATATGAACTTTATCAAACAAAACATGCATGTATTATGTAACATGAAGTCCTATGAGTGTCATCTGATGAAGATCATCAAAGGTTAGTGATTCATTTTATCTCTATTTCTGCTTTTTTGTGACTGCTATATTTCGCTGGAAAAATGGCTGTGCTTATTGTGGTTTGGTGGTGACCTAACATAATCGTTTGTAGTGCTTTCGCTGAAAAGCATATTTGAAATCAGACACTTTGGTGGGATTAACAACAAGATTACCTTTAAAATGATATAAGACACATGTATGTTTGAGAAATTTTAATTATGAGATTTCTGTTGTTTGAATTTGGTGCCCTGCACTTTCACTGGCTGTTGTCATATCGATCCCGTTAGCGGGATGCAGCCATAAGAAGTTCTTACTCGAGCTCCTTTAACTACAGTTTCTCTGGATCCTGTTAAATTATCTGATCTGCTGGAAAACAGTCCTTTTGGAAGATGATATACTGTGCTGTGGATGAGCCTCTCAGAGGTCAATACCCAGAACACAGCCAATCCTTTTTTTGTGAACAACTTTGTATTGTTATAAAAAAAATGTTTTAATAAAATAAGCATTATTTGTTCTAACTCCCATCTCCCCTCTCCCTTTCTCAGCAGGTGCAACCCATTCCTATTCCTCCCTCTCTCCACACCTCGGGCTCATGTTGTGGAAATATCTATGTATAAAACAAAACATCATGGGTAACTCATCTTATGTTTATATAATTGTTTGTGGGACCACGGCACACATGAATAGAATCAGCCTGCATACAGTACATCGATATTCTATACTGATATTCAAAATACAATTTATAAATTCAATTACACAAGCTATAGAGAGCTCTATTGAAAGAATGTCAAGAAAGTTTTGTAGCCATTGAGTTATGCTGAACTTATGTGGAGGCTTCCATCTGGTCACTAACACTATTTTTGTCGCAGTCAGTCCAGACAACCATACTCGTTTCTGGGGTACTGTGAGAGTCAGTGAAGAGTCATCATTCAACAATAATATAATGTAGAGATGGAGAATGGCAGCGCCAACTATGCTCGACACAGACCTGGCAACCTGTGACCAGAAGGTCTTCACACTGGGGCAGTCCCACATCATGTGACCAGGAGGACTTCACACAGGAAGAGTCCCACATCATGTGACCAGAAGGTCTTCACACTGGGGCAGTCCCACATCATGTGCATGTAGCTTCCAATGTTCATTTGAGAAAAGGAGTAAGTTTAAATTGGCAGCGTTTCCGCGGAGTCAAATAAAATTGGTGATTTAATTTGTAGTGTATTAGTTGATTATTAACATTTCGGAGAACACTGGGACATAGTTCCAGACTCTTTTCCAATCTGTATTTTGTTTGTAGTCCTTAACATCTGTATTCCATACTGTAACTATTGACATTGGTTTACAGAGGTCACTCTTCTTACAGACAACATAGCAAGGTTGGTAGTAGTAGGGGATAGTAAGTTATAAGTAGGACCCTGTTGGGTACTAACTTCTAAACTTGAAATATGAAATATCCTTATTCATGTTACCATATTAGAACTGAGGGTATGGAAATCTACCGAGTGCAGAAAGTACATTCTATCAGAACATGTTATTGTTAAATCTCAGGTATCCTATGGAGAGGAGAAGAGCCGCAGTCTGGTTTCAGTCAACAGGTAAGGTAGGACAGCCGTGAGTTGGGGAGGGGTGAAGAATTTGGGTCGAGGTCAGATCAGATGAAGTGAGAAAGAACAGGCATCACTAAAGTCTTGTCTAGCAACAGATATGTATTGGCTGTCCAGATGTGCAAGGAGGAGACTCAGCATAGGAGGAAGGTATAAATATTTGTGTTTTTGTAAATATGTCTTTGTCTTATGCAGCTGTGTGACCCAGTTGGTGAATAAACTTAGTTTGAGCTTTACTAGTCGTCTGTGAGTTTTACTCTGTTCATTTAGAATCTAACAACCCATAGTGTCTTCTTTTCAGGTCACATGGTCCAGAAAAACTCTTGGCCCTTGCTATGAGTAATATGAATAAAACAAGGTAGACTTACGCATACATAGAGTTGTTGAATATTCTTGAGAGGGCATAGTTGACATGGTTCATCATATGATCAAGGTGGTCTTGTGACTGCAGCCTCAAGGAGTGGGTTGACTTGTCTGTGTCTATTACAACCTGAAAGGGGGAGTTGACATCATTGAGATGAGACTTCAGTGACCAGACACTTAAGCAGAGCAAAGGAAATGATCATTTCAGAAGACAAAAATCAGCATAGCTGAAACTAATTTATCCTGATTAATAAACACCCTTGGGAATATAGTTGTGACTGAAACCTTTGAAGAGTTTTGATAAACAAATATTTATGGAAAAAGTGAAATGAGGCAGATGGTTGGTTTAGGGAATACATTAGTTTCTCACCTGATGATCTGGATAAGTGTTCATTGCCCGAATCTCCAGGAAGTTGAAAGTAACCTCCATCTGAAATCCGATTGATAGTTATTATAGTGATCAATATGACCAAGTTCTCTTTACTGACACATTTTTTGGATAATCTTCCACACAAACATCATCATCCTCACAAGCATCATCATACTCATTATAAATCAAAAACAACACTATTAGTCTATTAAAAGTCAAATGGTGAAATACCTTGGAGGAGACTTTGACAGCAAATAGAAAGAGTCGCCATGTTGCCAGAACCTGAAAGGAAAATAAGATGTATTTAGCTGTCAGCCGGAAAGAAATACAAATAATACATTGCAACAAATAAAGCACTAACACCAATAAAGAGGACCAATCATTGTCTGATCATTCAAACATCACATTACTCTGTCATGTCTAGACATTACTTCCTAGATTCCAAGAACACAGGATGAGATGTTACTATCCTTTGTGCAAGCACTTCCAAGAGTTCATGAACAGTGAGACTGGTGAAATTTGGGGAGCGCATCGTCAGTAGTGTACCTTTGGTTCCTAGGGTGTTTCGGCCTTTCACACTATACACCCTCCCCAAAGGCGGCCAGCGACAGGGTGATCAATCCTACGCTTGCGTCCCATTCCCAATTAGTCACAGGAGTTGCCTTGTTGTTGATAGCCAACATCCCATGGGACTATGCATGGCAGGGGCGTCTTCCTCCCTGAGTCAAGCATTGTTGACCGCATACCTCCTGGCCCTCTCACTTCGGGGCCCAGCTGGGGTCTTTCCTCTTCATCCAGAGCCATTGACTGCTGCCTTCTGCCGCCTCTGATACAGCTTTGATTGCCGAACGCTGGCTCTGGTCCTTAATTCCCAGGTCTCTAAGCAGTCTGGTTGTAGATGTTGCCACAAAACCTCTGCAGCCCACCTCCACTGGTCGGACTTCTGTGTTCCAGCCATGATGCCGTGCTTCGGCAGCTAGATCGGCATAGCGCAGATGTTTTCGCTCATAAGCCTCATCTACTGAGTCCTCCCAGGGTACTGTGAGCTCAATGATGAAGACCTTCTTGAGCGAATGGGACCAGAGCACCATGTCAGGTCTTAGGGTGGTGGCTGCGATCTCCGGAGGAAACACAAGTTGCCGGCCAATGTCAGCTAGCATTTTCCAGTCGCGGGCCAAGCGCAGCTGGTCTCGCTCTAATGGTGTAGAGCCGCTCTTCGGTGGTTTAGCCCCTTCGCGGACAAAGGTCGTCCGTAAGGGGTGTGATGCTGCTGGGGGTGGTAGGGAGTTGGTGGCAGCTCGCTTGTCCTCCAGGGCGGACGCAAGGTTTTTAAGGACTTGGTTGTGACGCCAAGTGTAGCGTCCTTGGGTGAGGCTTGTTTTACACCCTGTGAGAATGTGCCTGAGGTTGGCTGGCATGGAACAGAGGGCACAGTCCGGATCTTCACCATACCATTGGTGAAGATTAACTGGTGTTGGAAGGACGTCATATGTTGCTCTGATGGAAAAGCTCAACCGCCTCGCTTCCATGGCCCACAGATCCTTCCAGCTGATCTTCCTCTTCTCCACACTGTCCCATCGAGTCCACTGTCCCTGTTTGGCAAGAGAGACTGCCTTGGCCCACCTTGCAGCCTTCTCCTGATGGCGTACTTCCTGCACTACCATCTTCCGCCGCTCTGGTGCAGTGGCCTTACTCCAAGCAGCACGGCTAGTTAGCCCAAGGCCTCCTCTCCCTTGCTGAACATGACCCACAATGTCAGCATGTCTGAGGGCTGCTGTTGCCTCCTGGACTGCTTTTCCTGGCCTCCATTTGCGCCCAGTTGCCAAGGTCGGCGCGTTGTTGCTCACCACTGGGTCTCGAGATTCATTCAGTGTCATCTGGAGCCTGGTTTTTGCACACTTGAATTCCTCTGTTAGACTGGTGAGGGGCAGCTTGAGGACAGCATCTCCATAGAGGCCTATGGTGGTAAGGCATCGTGGAACTCCGAGCCACTTCTTTAAGTAGCCTGTGACTCCTCTTTCCATCTTCTCCACTGTTGAGATTGGAACCTCATACACTGCTAGGGGCCACAACACCCGGGGTAGGAGACCAAACTGCAGACACCAGGCCTTTAACTTTCCAGGTAGCTGGGTGTTGTCGATGGACTGTAGGCTACTACTGATGTCTTTGCGCAGCTGTTGCACCTGGTCTTTGTCCTTCAGGCTTGCATCATACCACCTTCCAAGGCTTTTTACCAGCTGCTCAGAGACTGTTGGGATTTGGTCATCTCCGATGAAGAATTTCAGGTCAGAGAGTACTCCCTTCACAATCGAGATGCTGCGTGACTTGGATGGTTTAATCTTCATACGGGCCCAGCTGATGTTCTCCTCGAGTTTTCTGAGCAGTCTCCTGGTGCATGGGACAGTGGTGGTCAATGTTGTAATGTCGTCCATGTAGGCTCTGAGTGGAGGGAGGCGGAAACCAGAGTCGACTCGCTGTCCACCAGCAACCCATTTTGAGGATCTGATGATAACCTCCATTGCCATTATGAATGCCAACAGAGAAATGGTACATCCCGCCATTATACCTACATTCAGGCACTGCCATGAGGTGGTGAAGCAGAACTGCAGATCCTGGAAGTACGACTTCACCAGCGCTGTGATGGTGTCCGGTATGTGGAAAAATCTGAAGGCAGACCACAGGAGTTCATGGGGCACAGAGCCAAATGCATTGGCGAGGTCGAGGAAGACTATGTGGAGGTCCCTTTTCTCCACCTTGGCCATTTGGATCTGGTGCCAGATCATGCTGGAGTGTTCCAAGCAGCCAGAGAACCCTGATATTCCTGCGTTTTGTAGGTACTCGGACATCCTCTGGGCAATGACCCTAAAGAAGATTTTACCCTCGACATTCAGTAAGGAGATTGGGCGGAATTGGCTGATGTTCACTGCATCCTTCTCCTTAGGGATCAGGACCCCGCCTGTGTCATAGCTTGAATTGATTTAGGAGTAGGGAGTTGAGGAGACATAGGGGGAAACAGGAGAAAAAGGCAAAAGAGTCCATTTCATCCAGAGCAGAGGATTATCAAATCAAATCATCACTTAGTGGTTGGCGGGAGTGAAAGTGTGCATATATTCAAAGTTCCGTCTGCAGAAATAATTTATCTCATTCATAATTCAAACTACAAATTAGCATACTCCATCCAGGCCTTTATCACACACACCCTGCATCCCTAAGTCTATACTTCTTTGCCCTCTCCTTCCCAAGTCTTAACCCAATTCCAGTCGGTTCACCCTTTCTTTAACACCTCTCCTCTCTTGCCCCCTGCCATCCCTCCATTTACTTCTCCATCACCATGGAAATATGTTCAGTATTCCATCGGACTATCTTCTTAATCTTCCCATCTCACCAGTCACCTTTCTGTGTATTGTGCCCTCCCTCCCTCCCCGGCCCCGCCGACCCCCGCTCACTACCCTTTCTTATTCGCTAGGAGTTTTCTATTCTTTTTCTGCTCTGTCGCTTTCAATTCCTCAAGGCCTCTCTGTGCTGAATCGTTCATGGAACCCCACCGTGCAACGTAAAGAGAGAGGAGGAGAGAAAGGGAGAGAGAGAGAGATGGCAGCACCAGATTTCCCATTAATAAAGTACTCAGATTGAGCATCTCTTCACCCTATTCTTAGCTAAGTTAGCACGTTGGCAGTGGATCAAGCTGTATCTGATGAGACGGCCAGGCAGCCAGGAAGCAGACCCTGAGGTCTGTCAGAGGAGAGACAGGCAGCCTCACCAAACCCCCTTTGAAACAAGGCCTTCTGAGAGCCCCTATTACAGAGATTGTTACTCATGTCAGAATGCTCTGACAAGTGTGGAAAACTCGGTTATATAAACCTGATCAGAGAACAGCGGAGGAGGAGAGAACACTGTGATGATGGCTGAACCGCTCAGCGGGAGAGGGACCGGGGGAGAAAAAGAGACAGAGATGCAGATCTCTCATCAAAGCCTTTGTCAGACACAAAAGATCAGCGCGTAAACACGGGCATCAATAATGTAGGCCTTATGGTGGGCTTTGATTTGATTGACTGGGAGGTTGAACATAGCCCGCCGTGGATTTCTCCTGCTCACATATCATTCAACATCTATTGAGATATCATTATTAAAACAAATCAATGAAGTGGTTTTGGTGTTTGTTACAAAATATATGTCAATGAAGATCAGGGTAAACATTTTGGGTATTAAATTCAATGTTCCCTCTAAGCTGCGGACGTGTGAGGATGCGCACTTCCTCCAATACTGCGGCGCAGAAGAAATGCCATTCCACGCAGAGACTCGAGAACTTCACTGAGTTCGACCCATTAGTTTGCACTATATAGATTGCTTTTTCAAGTGAATGCGCTTTTCAAATCAGTTCAGACCAGAGCGTAGAGTCGCGTGTGTGCACATTTGTTGATATTCTTTGTGAGTTATTAGCTCAGTTATATTTAAGTATAGGACAGCAATGGGGGGTTCCTGCTTCCTACAAGAGCACAAAACCTGTAGGCTACATTTCAAGCTGTCTTTGAAAAGCCAGTCAGGTAAAAAGCTTGTCTTAATTAAAGGGGCAATGTTGTATTTTGAGACAGGCTTGACTATGCAAATAAGCCAATAGGCAGAGGGGTTGCCTACAATGTCTAATTCTCTGTATGGTAATAATGAATTTTATTTTGTAAAGTGGTTTCTTGCATCATACAACACAATACAATTTACATTTTACTTATTTGGCCCATAGTGTTACAGACCAAGTAAAACAATAATTCATGTCAAGCCCTTCATAACGTAAAAACTTTTTTTACGTGAGTTTCCGCTCACAATACTTAAAATTTGCTCAGTGCCTCCCAAAATGAGGGAACATTGATTAGAATGGAATATGAGCATTTGAGAGATAAAAAAACAATTGTAAAAAACATGTTCCAAAAAGACTTTATGAATGACTGCCAATAGAAGGCTATCTGTTGTGACCTATCCACTAAGGCTTGGGATGGAATAGTCACTTCTGATTCTGTGTACATTATTCAAAAGGCAGGATTGCCATTTTCTGACCCAGGTGTGTGGAATTTGCACTTGATTTAGGATCCCCCACACCATACGCCGAATGAACAACTCATTTGTTTCGTACTTTCAAGGTATGCCGAAGTGAAAATCTAGTTTAGTGGACCTAATCAGAGACAGCGGTCAGAGCAGACTTTAGGAAACAACTGTCCAATCGCAACCTTGGAGAAAGGGAAAAGATAACTTTGCCCTACTGCCTGTGAAATCTCATCAGACCTCTCAGACATATAGAGGACTTTCCTAGCTGCTCTGATATGACCAATCAGAATCCTAATAGCCCAGAGGAGAGGACTTTAACCGAGCTGGATAAGTGCTGTTGGCACCCCTTACGAGGTCCAGCAGTCACCCATAACCCACCTCACCATTGCAGGGCAGAACATCCCTTTATCATCTACAATCTCTAATCTGGGCATTAAGCTGAACTTCTCTCTGACCTTCCTTTGATCACATCAAACACCTGTGCAAAGCGTCATTCTTTCACCGTAAAAGGAAAAATCTACCCAAAAACTCTTTTGGTATTTGTTTCATTCGTCCATTGTTGATATAGTCACAGAATATGTTTTGTATGCCTTGGTCTCATCAAGGCTGGACTACTGCAACGCAATCTTCATCAGGATCCCTGGCAGGAGTCTCCAGAAGATCCAGTACATTCAGAATGGCGCTGCCAGGATCCTGATTACATTTGTTCATTACAGTCATTTAGCAAACACTCTTATCTAGAGTGTCAGCTCAGGGATTTGAACAAACAACCTTTCGGTTACAAGGTAGGCTACCTGCCGCCTCCTGATAAGAGTGTGTAAACATCAAGAAATCACCCCCGTCCTGGCATTTCTGCACTGGTTCACCATCTCAGAATCGAGTTCAAAACCATCCTGTTGACATTCCAGTGCATCGATTTCAGTGCACCCATTCCCCACCCACAGCCTCAGATTAAGCGATAGCCTGCTCCTCCACTCCCCCAGGACGAAGCTTTGCTCCATGGGGGAATCAGGCTTTCTGCGCGACCTGAATGCACCACAGATCCTAGACTCCTTTAAAAATGGCCTAAAAAGCCTGTTATAGCGGTGTTCCTTGTTGTCCTTGTCCCTTGTAGCGTCAGCTGTGTTGTGTCAGTAGCCCTGTCTAGTTGTGTCCTTTGTCTACATCTTGTTTTAATTAATTTGAATGTACTCACTGTAGCATTGATATCGTTTTTCAATGAAAAATGCGTTATAAATTCACTGTATTATTAATATAATTTTTTGTGCTGCAATGTGTCACTTTTTGAGCGACCTGACCAAATTCACACAGAAAGATCTGTCATTCTAATTGAAAGCAAGACTAAGAAGTGGTAGATCTGTTCTGTGTGTGCTATTTCTATGCTTCCCATTCTTAAGTTTAGTTTTAACATCTTTTAGTTTCGGTTTTGTATACCAGCTTCAATCAGCTGAAAATACAATATTTTTGGTTATTGAAAAGATATTGCACAGTGGTTTAGATGGTACAATGATTCTCTGCACTGCTTGTTTTGTCACCTACTCTATACTGAAATTAGGCAAACTGTTAGAACAACCAGGAAATGGCAGAGCGATTTCTGCATATTACACCTTAAACTACATGTAGTTGAACTAGTAATTTAACTACATTTTGCAGTAGCTTGGTAGTAGTTTAACTAAATTACATGATGGTAGTGTTTTTAGCCTATTACGGAAACTACTTCAGTTTATTTTAGTAAATACTTTAACACTTATTTTTCTGAACTGCATTGTTGGTTAAGGGCTTGTAAGTAAGCATTTCACTGTAAGGTCTACACCTGTTGTATTCAGCATTTCACTGTAAGGTCTACACCTGTTGTATTCAGCATATGTGACAAATAAAAAAAAATGATTTGAAAATATGGGTGAAGTAGGCAAGAATTTTCGTTCTATTTTTGTCATCAGACCAGCCTAGTTTTCACTTGAAACAAACTTACACACTGTTAACATCCGACTCCAGAGTGAAAGGTTATTTCAAATGTATTTATAAAGCCCTTTATACATCAGCAGATGTCACAAAGTGCTTACAGAAACCCAGCCAAAAAACCCAAACAGCAAGCAATGCAGATGTAGAAGCACATTGGCTGGTAAAAACTCCCCAGAAAAGGCAGGAACCTAGGAAGAAGTCTAGAGAGGAACCAGGCTGTGATGGGTGGCCAGTCATCATATGGCTGTGCCAGGTGGAGATTATAAAGAGTGCAAGGCCAGATCGTTCTTCAAGATGTTCAAACGTTCATAGATTACCAGCAGGGTCAAATAATAATCAGTGGTTGTAAAGGGTGCAACAGGTCAGCACCTCAGGAGTAAATGTCAGTTGGCTTTCATAGTCAAGCAGTCAGAGGTTGAGACAGCAGGTGTGTGTGTATATGTATGTAAATAAATGAGAGCGAGGGAGAGTCGAAACAGCAGGTCCAGGACAAGGTAGCACATCCGGTGAACAGGTCAGGGTTCCATAGCCGCAGGCAGAACAGTTGAAACTGGAGCAGCAGCACTACAAGGTGGACTGGGGACGGGGACAGCCAGGAGTCATCAGGCATCCATTTGTTTGTATGGGTTACCTTTAAACTTGTGGGGGTTGTAGAGCAAAACAGAAAACACAATCGTGTCCGTGAGTGTCTCCTTTCCATAAAGTGCATGTATATACCATGTATATTTTGATCATCATTACCATAGCTGACGTTAGCTAGCAAGCTACTCTAACTAACCTACCTCAATACAAATCAAATCACATTTTATTTGTCACGTGTCGAATACAAAACAGGTGTAGACCTTACAGTGAAATGCTTACTTACAAGCCCTTAACCAACAATGCAGTTAAGGGGGGGGGGGGGGGGGGGGAGAAGTGTTAAGTATTTACTAAATAAACTGAAGTAAAAGGGGGGTACTTTTTACTATCTCAATTATGTTAGCATTGTGGCGTAACTACAATGTTGTTGATCCATCAGTTTATCACAGCTATTAAACTCTGTAACTGCTTGAAAGTCACCATCAGCCTCATGGTGAATTCCCTGAGCAGTTTCCTTCCTCTCTGGTAATGGAGTTAGGAAAGACACCTGTATCTTTGTAGTGACTGGGTGTATAGATACACCATCCAAAGTGTAATTAATAACTTCACCATGCTCAAAGGGATATTCAATGTCTGCTTTTTTTATTTTTACTCATCTACCAATAGTTGCCCTTCTTTGCAAGGCATTGGAAAACCTCCCTGGTCTTTGTGGTTGAAATATACTGCTCGACTGAGGGACCTTACAGATAATGAATTGTATGTGTGGGGTACAGAAATTAGGTAGTCATTCACAAATCATGTTAAAAACAGAGGGAGTCCATGCAACTTAAGCACATTTTTACTCCTGAATTTATTTAGGCTTGCCATAAAAAAGGGATCGAATACTTATTGACTCAAAGCTTTTTAAGCAAGACATTTCAGCTTTTCATTTATTAATTTGTAAAAAAAAAAAAAAAAAAAAAACATTTCACTTTGACATAATGGGTTAGTGTATAGGCCAGTGACAAATATATATATATATATTTTTTTATTCTCCATTTAAATCACAACAACATTTGGAAAAAGTCAAGGGATGTGAACACTTTCTGAAGGCACTGTATATGTGTGTAAGATATCACTTTTCCCTACTGCCATTGGTAATAGAACGACTGTATATGTGTGTAAGATATCACCTTACCCTACTGCCATTGGTAATAGAACGACTGTATGTGTGTGTAAGATATCACCTTACCCTACTGCCATTGGTAATAGAACGACTGTATATGTGTGTAAGATATCACCTTACCCTACTGCCATTGGTAATAGAACGACTGTATGTGTGTGTAAGATATCACCTTACCCTACTGCCATTGGTAATAGAACGACTGTATATGTGTGTAAGATATCACCTTACCCTACTGCCATTGGTAATAGAACTGTATATGTGTGTAAGATATCACCTCTCCCTACTGCCATTGGTAATAGAACGACTGTATGTGTGTGTAAGATATCACATTACCCTACTGCCATTGGTAATAGAACAGTGACTGTATGTGTGTGTAAGATATCACCTTTCCCTACTGCCATTGGTAATAGAACAGTGACTGTATGTGTGTGTAAGATATCACCTTTCCCTACTGCCATTGGTAATAGAACAGTAACTGTATGTGTGTGTAAGATATCACCTTTCCCTACTGCCATTGGTAATAGAACAGTGACTGTATGTGTGTGTAAGATATCACCTTTCCCTACTGCCATTGGTAATAGAACAGTGACTGTATATGTGTATAAGATATCACCTTTCCCTACTGCCATTGGTAATAGAACAGTGACTGTATATGTGTATAAGATATCACCTTTCCCTAACTGCCATTGGTAATAGAACAGTGACTGTGTAGATGTGTTCACAGAAACATGTTTGGAGCCAGCACATTGGGGACTTGCAAGATGATGTGATGAAGTCCAGACTGACTTGATAGGGATGTTTCTGAATGGAAAGATACCTGGCACTCGACATTCAAATGTTACACAACTTTTCCATGTGTTGTCTTTTTTTCAATGATTGAATCTAATGGTATCAGTATATGGGGAAGGAGAAACCCTGTGTATTCTGCACCAAGATCAGGGGTCTCCTGTTATACGGGACACCACACAGGAAGGTATGACCACTGACATGTTTGTCAAGGTAGCCTTACTACCACCAGACAAAACTCAGATAGGCTCAGTATCAGAATCAGAATCTGGGAATGACAATGATAGGTGCACATTGTTATATTACACTGCTTCTATGGTATTATGTAAATGGTTGTTTATTCTACATGGACCTGTTAATACATTTGAAAGTTATCAAAACACTTAGTTTAGAATGTCTACATAAATTCAGCAATTGCATTCTCAAATAAAATAAAATGTTATTTGTCACGTACACATGGTTAGCAGATGTTAATGCGAGTGTAGCGAAATGCTTGTGCTTCTAGTTCCGACCATGCAGTAATATCTAACAAGTAATCTAACAATTTCACAACAACTACTTTATACACACACACGTGTAAATATATCCTTCCTGTTTGGCCCTGTCAGGGGTTATCATCGGATGGGGCCACAGTGTCTTCTGACCCCTCCTGTCTCAGCCTCCAGTATTTATGCTGCAGTAGTTTGTGTCGGGGGCTAGGGTCAGTTTGTTATATCTGGAGTACTTCTCCTGTCTTATCCGGTGTCCTGTGTGAATTTAAGTATGCTCTCTCTAATTCTCTCTTTCTCTCTTTCTTTCTCTCTCTCGGAGGACCTGAGCCCTAGGACCATGCCTCAGGACTACCTGGCATGATGACTCCTTGCTGTCCCCAGTCCACCTGGCCGTGCTGCTGCTCCAGTTTCAACTGTTCTGCCTGCGGCTATGGAACCCTGACCTGTTCACCGGACGTGCTACCTGTCCCAGACCTGCTGTTTTCAACTCTCTAGAGACAGCAGGAGCGGTAGAGATACTCTTAATGATCGGCTATGAAAAGCCAACTGACATTTACTCCTGAGGTGCTGACTTGCTGCACCCTCGACAACTAGTTGTGATTATTATTATTTGACCATGCTGGTCATTTATGAACATCTTGGCCATGTTCTGTTATAATCTCCACACGGCACAGCCAGAAGAGGACTGGCCACCCCTCATAGCCTCGTTCCTCTCTAGGTTTCTTCCTAGGTTTTGGCCTTTCTAGGGAGTTTTTCCTAGCCACCGTGCTTCTACACCTGCATTGCTTGCTGTTTGGGGTTTTACGCTGGGTTTCTGTACAGCACTTTGCGATATCAGCTGATGTAAGAAGGGCTATATAAATACATTTGATTTGAATGAATAAGAATATGTACATAAAAATATATATGGATGAGCGATGGCCAAACAGCATAGGCAAGATGCAGTAGATGGTATAGAGTACAGTATAAACATATGAGATGAGTAGTGTAGGGTATGTAAACATTATATAAAGTGCCATTGTTTAAAGTGACACATTTATTACATCCAATGTTTTATTATTAAAGTGGCTAGAGATTTGAGTCAGTATGTTGGCAGGAGCCACTCAATGTTAGTGATGGCTGTTTAACAGTCTGATGGCCTTGAGATAGAAGCTGTTTTTCAGTCTCTCGGTCCTAGCTTTGATGCACCTGTACTGACCTCGCCTTCTGGATGGTAGCGGGGTGAACAGGCAGTAGCTCGGGTGGTTGTTGTCCTTGATGATCTTTTTGTCCTTCCTGTGACACCGGGTGGTGTAGGTGTCCTGGAGAGCAGGTAGTTTGCCACCGGTGATGCGTTGTGCAGACCTCACTACCCTCTGGAGAGTCTTACGGTTGTGGGCGGAGCAGTTGCCGTACCAGGCGGCGATACAGCCCGACAGGATATTCTCGATTGTGCATCTGTAAAAGTTTGGGAGTGTTTTTGGTGACAAACCAAATTTCTTCATTCTCCTTAGGTTGAAGAGGCGCTGCTGCGCCTTCTTCACCACGCTGTCTGTGTGGGTGGACCATTTCAGTTTGTCCGTGATGTGCACGCCGAGTAACTTAAAAAACTTTCCACCTTCTCCGCTACTGTCCCGTCGATGTGGATAGGGGGGTGCTCCCTCTGCTGTTTCCTGAAGTCCACGATCATCTCCTTTGTTTTGTTGACTTTGAGAGTGAGGTTATTTTCCTGACACCACACTCCGAGGGCCCTCACCTCCTCCCTGTAGGCTGTCTTGTCATTGTTGGTAATCAGGCTTACTACTGTTATGTCATCTGCAAACTTAATTGAGTTGGAGGTGTGCGTGGTCATGCAATCATGGGTGAACAGGGAGTACAGGAGAGGGCTGAGCATGCACCCTTGTGGGGCCCCTGTGTTAAGGATCAGCGAAGTGGAGGTGTTGTTTCCTACCTTCACCACCTGGGGTCGGCCCGTCAGGAAGTCCAGGACCCAGTTGCACAGGGTGGGGTTCAGACCCAGGGCCCCGAGCTTAATGATGAGCTTGGAGGGTACTATGGTGTTGAATGCTGAGCTATAGTCAATGAACAGCATTCTTACATAGGTATTCCTCTTGTCCACGTGGGATAAGGCAGTGCGATGGCATCGTCTGTGGATCTATTGGGGCGGTAAGCAAATTGAAGTGGGTCTAGGGTGTCAGGTAAGGTAGATCCTTGATCCTTGACTAGTCTCTCAAAGCACTTCATGATGACAGAAGTGAGTGCTACTTGGCAATAGTCATTTAGTTCAGTTACCTTTGCTTTCTTGGGTACAGGAACAATGGTGGACATCTTGAAGCATGTGGGGTCAGCAGACTGGGATAGGGATTGATTGAATATGTCCATAAACACTCCAGCCAGCTGGTCTACACATGCTGAGGACGCGGTTAGGGATGCCGTCTGGGCTGAGAGTAGCTTAACGTCTTCCATTGAGAAGTAATTGGTTGCTTGGTAAACTTTTCAGAGTAGCTTCCCTAACACTGCTTATAAAATATCTCATGAGCTTAGTTCAACTGTCGTACCCCATCAGAACCCAAAATATAAGCTTCAAAATGTTTGTAAACAATGTAAACAAACTGTATAGCCTCACAAGGTGGTTAAAACTATATTTTTTGATGAATGAGTTACTCTTCTCCAGGCCAATCCCTCAGCTTTTTACCAAAACTGAGGCAGGGTAACGACTTTGTTCTTGTTTAAATTAAGGATCTAGCTATAACCTGGCTGTCTGAGACATACACAGAGAATTTTAAAGTGATGGGGGCTACAGAGGTGCCCTTCCAGCAATGATTGCACAAAGTCAAGAGCTCTCAGTTCAAAGAGCCAGGCAGAGCCAGAGTGGGTATGTGTGGAGGGAGCAGGGCTGGGTGTGTGGAGGGAGCAGGGCTGGGAGGGAAGGAGGGGGCTGGCTTATGTTAATCATAAGCCATTAAGCTTTGGGCCTGCACTTCAAAACGGAACCTGCCATTCAAAAGCTGTCTCTGAGCAGCAACGCGTCACAACTCTGTCTCCGGGAGACTGAGAAGTCACGGAGTGTGCGAGTTCTGGCCATTGTGATCTGGGATCCCATCTCTCTGGCTCCGCCGAAGACAACTTTTAAGGACATGTACACACACACACACACACACACACACACACACACACACAAAATCCCCAAGAGACATTCTGCTTTCACCCAGGTGAACCCAGCATCAAAAAGGACAAAACCTTCCATCTTCCATGGCCGAGAGCCTGACAGAGTGAGGCCGCAGCTGCCCCAGGTCCTGCTCTATAAGCAGCCTTTAAATAAGACAGAGAGAGAGACAGAGAAATAAATAGAGGAGGCAAATGAGGGAGAAAATGCACAGCTTAAAAAAATAAAAACACATCTTGGTTCAGATTTTGCTCACACAAAAGGCTGCACAGCTCTAAATCAAAGAAACGTGCAACTGAGCCCTGTGGAACCTCAAAGGGCTATAGGAGAGGGGGAGGGGCAGGGAGAAATAAGATGAGGCCGCTGTCAGAACAGAAGCCCTCCAGATAAGAGCACTCAAATCTTAGCAAGTTGTACACTATGGGAGAACAGAGAGAAGGTCAACAGTCACAATACATATGCCTTCCAACAGGTACAGAGACCAATACATCCTCTCTCTATAGACAGAGTCATATCCCTGTAATAAGACATCTATCATCAGATCAATCATACCACCATTAGATGCCTGCCATCTAGAGACATTGAGTCATTACGGCATACCTGTCACACTCTGGCCTTTGTTATATTGATTTTCTTTATTAGTTTAGTTAGGTCAGGGTGTGACATGGGATGTTTGTGTGTTTTTGTCTAGCTTAGGGTGTGTGTATTGTTTAGGGGGTTTTGTAGTATGTATGGGGTTGTGTTCAGTGTAGGTGTTTAGGAAAGTCTATGGTTGCCTGATTTGGTTCTCAATCAGAGACAGCTGTTTATTGTTGTCTCTGATTGGGAGCCATATTTAAGGCAGCCATAGGCTTTAGGTGTTTGTGGGTAATTGTCTATGTTGAACGTTTGTAGCTTGTGTGTGCACTAACGTTTGTAGCTTCACGGTCGTTTGTTGTTTTGTTTTGTAAAAGTGTTCGTTTCGTGTTTCGTCATCTCTAATAAAAGAAGATGTCCTCATATCCCGCTGCGCCTTGGTCCGCTTATTATGACGATCGTGACAGAATTACCCACCAAACCAGGACCAAGCAGCGTGGTAAAAAGCAGCAGCAGCGATGTCAAGACTCCTGGACGTGGGAGGAAATCCTAGACGGGAGAGGACCCTGGGCACAGCCAGGGGAATATCACCGCCCCAAGGCAGAGATGGAGGCAGCACGGCGACACGGTAGGAAGCCCGAGAAACAGCCCAAAAAAAATTCTTGGGGGGAGGCACTTGGAGCAGTCGGCGAAGTTGAGGGGTGAGTCTGAGATTGTCGAGGAGTTATTGGACAGATTGGAGGAGAGTGAACGAAGGGGAGATTATGAGACATTCGAGGAGTTGTTGACGAAATTGGAGGAGAGTGAAGAGAGAGAGCTGTTGGTTTGGCAGAGTATGCATGGCATTCTCCCTGAGGAGCGTGTTAGCTGTCCGATGCCACCTGTGTCAGTTCCTCGTACTCAGCCTGAAACTTGTGTTAAAGTTCCGGAAGATTTGATGCCGGCTATACACACCAGGTCTCCAGTACACCTTCACAACCCGGTGCGTCCTGTTGCTGCTCCCCGCACTAGCCCTGAGATGCGTGTCCCCAGCCCGGTACCACCAGTGCCGGCACCACGCACTAGGCTTCCAGTGTGTTTCCAGAGCCCTGTTCCTCCTCCACGCACTCGCCCTATGGTGCGGGTCTCCAGCCCGGTACCACCAGTTCCGGCACCACGCACTAGGTCTAATGTGCGTCTCCAGGGTCCAGTATGCCCTGTTCCTTCTCCCCGCACTAGCCTTCAGGTGCGTGTCCCCAGCCCGGTACCACCAGTTCCGGCACCACGCACCAGGCCTACTGTGCGCCTCAGCAGGTCAGAGTCGGCCGTCTGCCCAACGCCGCCTGCACTGCTCGTCTGCCCAGCGCCGTCTGAGCCGCCTGCCTGCCCAACGCCATCTGAGCCATCCGTCTGCCCAACGCCATCTGAGCCATCCGTCTGCCCAACGCCATCTGAGCCATCCGTCTGCCCAGCGCCATCTGAGCCATCCGTCTGCCCAGCGCCATCTGAGCCGCCCGTCTGTCCCGAGCCGTTAGAGCCGCCCGTCTGTCCCGAGCCGTCAGAGCCGTTCGTCAGTCAGGATCCGCCAGAGCCGCCAGTCAGCCAGGATCCGCCAGAGCCGCCAGTCAGCCAGGATCCGCCAGAGCCGCCAGTCAGCCAGGATCCGCCAGAGCCGCCAGTCAGCCAGGATCCGCCAGAGCCGCCAGTCAGCCAGGATCCGCCAGAGCCGCCAGTCAGCCAGGATCCGCCAGAGCCGCCAGTCAGCCAGGATCCGCCAGAGCCGCCAGTCAGCCAGGATCCGCCAGAGCCGCCAGTCAGCCAGGATCTGCCAGAGCCGCCAGTCAGCCAGGATCTGCCAGAGCCGCCAGTCAGCCAGGATCTGCCAGAGCCGCCAGTCAGCCATGACCAGCCAGAGCCGTCAGCCAGCCATGAGCAGCCAGAGCCGTCAGCCAGCCATGAGCAGCCAGAGCCGTCAGCCAGCCATGAGCAGCCAGAGCCGTCAGCCAGCCATGAGCAGCCAGAGCCGTCAGCCAGCCATGAGCAACCAGAGCCGTCAGCCAGCCATGAGCAGCCAGAGCCGTCAGCCAGCCATGAGCAGCCAGAGCCGTCAGCCAGCCATGAGCAGCCAGAGCCGTCCGCCAGCCATGACCAGCCAGAGCCACCCGCCAGCCATGACCAGCCAGAGCCACCCGCCAGCCAGGATCCGCCAGAGCAGCCAGCCAGCCAGGATCCGCCAGAGCCAGCCAGCCAGGATCCGCCCCTCAGTCCGGAGCTGCCCCTCAGTCCGGAGCTGCCCCTCAGTCCGGAGCTGCCCCTCAGTCCGGAGCTGCCCCTCAGTCCGGAGCTGCCCCTCAGTCCGGAGCTGCCCCTCAGTCCGGAGCTGCCCCTCAGTCCGGAGCTGCCCCTCCGGCCAGTGGCGCCCTCTGGGATGGTATTCAGTCCGGGACTCGCTGTTCCAGAGGCGCCACCAAAGCGGGTAGTGACTATGGTGGAGGGGGGTCCACGTCCCGCACCCGAGCCGCCGCCATAGGAAGGCCCACCCGGACCCTCCCCTTCTGTGTCAGGTTTTGCGGTCGGAGTCCGCACCTTTGGGGGGGGGGGGGGTACTGTCACACTCTGGCCTTTGTTATATTGATTTTCTTTATTAGTTTAGTTAGGTCAGGGTGTGACATGGGATGTTTGTGTGTTTTTGTCTAGTTTAGGGTGTGTGTATTGTTTAGGGGGTTTTGTAGTATGTATGGGGTTGTGTTCAGTGTAGGTGTTTAGGAAAGTCTATGGTTGCCTGATTTGGTTCTCAATCAGAGACAGCTGTTTATTGTTGTCTCTGATTAGGAGCCATATTTAAGGCAGCCATAGGCTTTAGGTGTTTGTGGGTAATTGTCTATGTTGAACGTTTGTAGCTTGTGTGTGCACTAACGTTTGTAGCTTCACGGTCGTTTGTTGTTTTGTTTTGTAAAAGTGTTCGTTTCGTGTTTCGTCATCTCTAATAAAAGAAGATGTCCTCATATCCCGCTGCGCCTTGGTCCGCTTATTATGACGATCGTGACAATACCTCAACAGGTACTCGAACAATGATGTGCATCTGCCAATTCATTAGGATGTGCTAATACATATGGAAGCATGGTATTCTGCTGTGATTAAGAGAAACAGTCATCTTTCTCTCCTGCAGCTGAATTGCTCTACAAGTAGCCTAAGCTGTCATGGAAATGGACAGATCCCTCCTTGTAGCTACAGGAGAAGAGACATCTAATCTCATGATGAAGACTGAAAAGGAATGTGGAAATCTAGGTGGAGCCAAAACATCCCAATGTGTTTGGAGTGTCACACTAGCAATCACAGCCCAGAATTAGGGCCATTATTAGTGTGGATAGAGGGAGCAGGGAATCAATGGAGGGCGCAATGGAGCGACAGATAAAGATAACTAATGGACGCCAACGGGGCGACAAAAAGGCAGCAATTGGGGCATCAAAACATAATCCTTCCGTTCCATCGACTCCTTTCTCCCTCTCCTCCGCTGCTCTGAGCTCTCATCACCCCTTTTCTCCTGGTGCCCCCCTCGACTCCCATCACCCCTCCCTCCTCTCCTCACCTCCCCTCGGTCTTTGAAGATGTTTTGTTCCCTCTGTGTGTATGTTCCAGTTTGTATGTCCATGACAGGGTGTGTTGTGTGTCTGGGAGCATGTTGGTACTCTTTGTAACATTGCCTTCGGCACAGTAAGGATGTCTTGCTGAGCATACCATGTGTCTGTCTGAATGAAACGCACTAGGAGGGTGAGAATGGTTGTGTGTGTGTGTGTGGCACAGCATGACGGCTGGTACAGTAGACACACAGACAGCTGGATGCCAGCACGGCCCCAGAGAGAGAAAGAAACAGTGAGAAAGACTGGGAACGAGGGACAAACAGAGTACATTCTCTGTAGTACATATTCAACAACCAGCTTACTACATGCATGCCTGTGTGTGTGTGTTTAATATACAGTACACTTTGTTCCAAAAGCTTTGTCCATTAAGACTTTTACATATGCACAATACACATGTAGGTCTATGCCTGGTTCTACTGTATTTATTTGCCATCATGTCGTAAGTATTTTGAGAAGTTGTATCAGTAAAACCCATTTAGACTAACATTCTCATAAGGCCTAACTGAGTTCTGCCAGATAAAGGAGGGAAGGAGAAAAGAAAGGGAGTAGAGGGGGAGGGGTGACGGGAGCATAATAGAGATGGACAGATAGAGGGGAAGATAGGGAAACAAAGACTAGTCAAACAAAAATAGAGGGGGGAGTGGTAATGACAGCTAGTGAGATAGAGGTAGAAAGGAAAGAAAACTGCACAAATGAGAAGGGGGGGTGAAGGGTTGAGAAAGAGGGGGAGAACAAGAATAACAGAGAGAAAGACAGAAAATAGTTAAGAGTCCCGTCCGTTCTCAAATCTCGTGTGCCTTCTCTCCAGCACCAGTTAAAACTCAGCAGGCAAAGGAAATGAGCTCATGGTCTCTTCACTCATTTCCCACTCTTGTGCCCAGTGTGTGTCATTAGTAACTGATACAGGTGACTAATTGAAGAAGAGGTCTCAATTGCAGCGGTGTGTATTGGCTTGCACAAGCTGCTGGGACACTTCTCAGTATGCCTACACAACCAGTGGCATGAGCACACACACACACCTCTGGCGTTGGAGGCACACTGCCACTTTTAATAAAGGTTGAAAAGATGGACTCAATTACCCATGGTGTCCAGTTGGCTCCTTACGCCTTGATCACACCGACATTGCGCAAAATAGTATGTAGCATCATTTGAATGTGTGCAACAAAAGTTCAACATAAACCTTCTGCCACCATTTCTGTCAAGCCTTCTATGCACCCAGTTTGACACATACCTTCAATAAATCCAAAGTATTCTCCACACAGAACAAACTGCAACTGCCTCTGCAACGCAATGCTGCAAAGCAAACGCAGCGTTCCCTTGGAAATGAATTTACTTCTGGTGAACCAAAATGCAATGACGCTGTCAGTGTGATCGAGGTGTTAGGGAGTGTGAGGACCCGAACATTTTTAGATTATTATTATTATTTATTTATTTTACATTTAGCTTTAAAAATGGATTGAAATGTAATTGAAAGTTTGAAAGGCACTGCATTGACTTGAGGTATACAGTACAGAATTCTGCCAGTAAAGTTTGATTGTTAAGGGGCCTCACCAGTATCTTGTCCTCTGATTTGCCGTTCTTGGTGTCCTGCTTCACAGCTCGCACAAACTTGATGGATTGTTTATCAATGAGCCTCCTGATGCTCTCTGTGGATAGAAGGCATCAAAGAAAAGTCAATCCTGCAGGTAAATTATTCTCACAAACTCTTATACACAACATTACAAACACACCACAACCTTGTCACACAACAAGAGGAAACAAAACCACGAAACTGATTTTATATTTAGCCCCAGGGAGGGAACTGATATGATTCTGAATAGTGGAGGTACGGTAGGAGACAAAAAGACAGAGCGACATGTCAGACATTAACTAAATGTAATATGAAAGAAGTCTTATCAAAGACTGATCAAATAGTTGATATATCATCATAATATTTCTAAAACTGTCATATCCAAAAGAAACCCTAAGCAATCAAACACACACATCCTTCTCAAACCCAGTCTGAATCTACCCAGTCTCCCACTGGATATATCCAGTCTCTCACTGGATAGCAATATTCTTCATTCTCACTTGTCACATTCAATCACATTCATGAACCCGGGTCTTCCCAATACTCACATAGCCCGAGAGCTTTACAAGCAGAGAAGTGGGGGATGGGGATAGAGGGAGAGACGAGGAAGGATCAGAGAAAGACCAGCAGAGAGTTAATGCAGCTGTAATCAACGTTAATCTCGGTAAAATCCAATCACTTAAAGCCCTTAACACTGGGCATTCCCACAAACGTCCGGACACAGCATATGCTGCACCACCATTAGAGAGCGAAGTAGGGAATGGGAGAGAAAGATGGGAGAGGAGTTAAAACCCTGCCTTGATTGTCTAATGGACCTGCTCAACACACAACCCTTCCTTCCTCACTCCCTGTACTTCTAGCTGTGACTGGTCATTACAAAAGACAGATGCAGGGGGTACAGAAACAAACAAGGGATTTATTTGCCATCACGATAATTAACAGTGACAGACCAATGGTGTCAGTCGATGTGTGTGTCATACAATCCCATTGTGTTGGCATGTGTGACCAATGTGAATGTGATTGTGCTCGTCACAAGAGTGTATAAATATAACTCTCCCTGTCGCTCTGTGTGTTATGAGCAGTGTTGTGCTGAGCGCTGCACACCATCAGGGCACTATAGACTAGCTCTTCAGTGGAGAGGACCAGCCTCTCAATGCAGAAACTTACGCTTCACACAAAAATGCTTATTCGCACAGAACCCCCCCCCCCCCCCCCCCCCCCCCGCTCCACACACACACACCACTTCAAAGCACCCAGAGACGCACGCACAAGGGCCTTACCCACAAAGCTCAGGCACGCATTTGCAGAGATGTACACAAACTGCTGAATAAGAACCGTTTACAGTATGATTGTTTATCATATCAGGTTATCGTTCCTGACGTAGGCTTACACAGCCATTGGCCTGCCCTATGAGTGCATGTAATTTGCCTGCGGCAGCGGCACTAACACTTAAGATCACACACGCGCAAATAGATGCCAAAGAGTGACATTTTCAATAAAATAACCATTCGAATTCATAAGAGTGATAAGCTGCGTAACATGCGTACTAATTACATTCTGCCAAATAAACGCGGTCTGTCAGCTACAGCGTGTATCGAGCTTGACAGTGATTTTTAAAAGAGCAGTTTTGAGTTTACCTGTAATTTCCCTGCTGACGTTAATGAAAACTGCAGCGGTGGTCTCTTTAGAGGCCATAGTGCGCTCCGGCTCCGACTCCGACTCCCCTACCCTCTTCCCTTCTCTTCTCTTCGCTTCGCTTCACTTCACTTACTCACTCACTCCCCCTCTCTCCGCTTCTTATAATCAAGGGAGAGAACCGCTAATGCGTTTCCACTGGCAATCCGAGAGTAGCGCGGACGACTCCAGAGAGAGAGATGCGTCAGTTATTTTTTAAAGGTCCAATGCAGCCATTTTTATCTCAATATCAAATCATTTCTGGGTAACAATTTTTACCTTACTGTGATTTTTTTAATTTCTCAAGCAAGAATTGTGCTCCTACTGTCTGAGAGTGGTCTACGTGGGGAGGGGAAAATTGAAAACTTATTGGCAAAGAGGTTTGGATTCCCTTCCTTATTGGTCAATTCACGAATTTATCACCGGGTGATGTCAGGCCAAAAACTCCATCCCACCAAAACAGGCTGAAATTTCAGTCTTTTCAAACTAGCTCTTACACTAAAAGGGCGTTATCATCTTTTTCACAATTTCACAGTATTATTCCAACCTCATAGTGTGGAAATATATATAAAACACAAGAAATCACGTTTTTGACTGCACTGGGCCTTCATTCTAGAGAAAGATAATGATGGCGATCTTGAGTCTCCACAATCTCAATACTAATACTAATGACATTGATACAATGATAATTATAATATTTATTACCTTAAATAATAATTACTATTTTGCTTCATTAGACCAAAAACTATTGGCTTATTTGATGAATATAAAGAAATAGCCTACAGTAGACCGAGGCCTAGCTCCTATGGTCACCCTTGGCCATGAAGCCTATTTCTTCTACATGAGCTGGATGATTGCCAACAAGTAAGCTATTGTACCATATGGTAATACATTTAGAGGTGAAAACTGGAGAGCCATTGAGGCAAATATGTTGAGACTGTTTCAAGGGCAAGCCAGGTTCTGGCCATTCAGTTATCTGTATTGGAATCAATATTTTTGAAGATGTGGATGCCTTCATGTAACATAACAACATACTACAATGCATCAATCTTCACAGTATGGTACAGACATGAGTTTTGTTAAGCACAAATCCATTCAGTTTGCAGACACTACCCCCTCCCTTTGTACTCTTGATAGGATTGGTAAAGAGGAGTACAAAGGGCTCGAGAGGCCAGGTTGGATCAAGCAGTAAATAAATCCCAAAGCAGCAAGAGGATAATTCCACCCATCGCTCGTCGAAGTCATTTCAAATGCAATTTCTACGATTGTTCACTGCGTAGTGTGTACTTCCCTCTCGTGTCTTTCACTCATTTTAGCAGACACTCTTATCCAGAGGGACTTACAGTAGTGAGTGCATACATTTTCATTCATACTGGTCCCCCTTGGGAATCAAACCCACAACGCTGGTGTTGCAAGTGCCATGCTCTACCAACTGAGCCACACAGCACTCCGCAGACTTAAGTGGACAATGAACCCATGTGTGTGAGCATGCACCTTGTACAGTGCCTTCAGAAAGAATCATAAAACACGGGACGAGATGTTAAAACTGTCCATTGTGCCAATAGATGGTATGCACTCACATGAGATTTGCCGTGATGTTGACAGAGTGGCATGGGAGGTTTATTTCTTAGACTGGGTTAAGATGTCAATTTTGGGACACATCCTCAGTAGTGTGCCTTCGAATCAGTGGGTGTTTCGGCCTTTAATCACTAAACACCCTCATCAAAGGTGGCCAGCTAAAGGGTGATCAAGCCTTAGCTTGTGTCCCATGCCCAATTAAGATTTCCCACGGGACTATGCAAGGCAGGGGCGTCCTCTTCCCTGAGCCAGCCCTACAGCTGACCGCATACCTCATATGCCCTCCTCAAGTTGGAGGGATCTGAATTGGGTTCTCAGGTGGGGGTGGGGGGTCATGAAATTATAGCCCAGCAAGGGTCCTTCCGTTTGATCCAGATCCACTGGCTGCCTCTTTCAGCTGCTTGAGAAACTGCTCTGACGGTCTGCCGCAGAGCCTGTCCATGGATTCCAAGTTCTTTCAGCAACCTGATGGTGGAAGAAGCCACGAATCCTCTGCATCCCACTTCAACTGGCCAGACTTTTGCATTCCAGCCACGCTGAGTTGCGTCTGCTGCCAACTCTGTGTAACGCAGTTTCTTACGCTCGTAGGCCTCTTCAACAGAGTTTTCCCACGGGACTGTGAGCTCTATGATGTACACAGCCTTTCGTGAAGGGGACCAGAGTACCATGTCTGGCCTAAGGTTGGTAGAAGCAATCTCAGGTGGAAAAATGAGTTGCTGGCCAATATCGACAAGCATCTTCCAGTCCCGGGCCATGCCTAGGTGTCCAGTTTCTGGCTTTGTAGGAGGATGCTTGGGCCTTTTCTGTCCCTCCCGGATGAATGTTGTTGTTTTGACGGGATTGCTTGTTTTTGGAGGTAATGAATTGGTTGCACTCCTCTTGGTCTCAAGTGCTGCAGCCAGGCTCTTGAGGACCTGATTGTGCCTCCAGGTGTAGCGGCCTTGTGAGAGGCTGGTCTTGCAACCTGTCATTATATGCCTGAGAGTCGCTGGAGCTGGGCAGAGGGGGCAGGTCGGGTCCTCGCCATACCATTGATGTAGGTTTTTTGGTGATGGAAGCACATCATAAACAGCTCTTATGATGAAGCTGATGTTGCTTGCCTCCATTTGCCAAAGCTCACTCCAGTTGATCTTTCTCCTCTCCAGGCCTTCCCACCGCGTCCATTGCCCTTGTTTAGCAAGAGAGACAGCCTTTGCACTTCTTGCAGTCTCCTCCTGTCTGCGCACCTCCTCGACCACCAGCTTCCTGCGTTCAGATGTTGTTGCCTTATGGAACGTTGGTTTGCTTGCTGCCAGGCCAAAGCCTCCTCTTCCATGCTGGATATTCCCCACAATGTCTTGGTGTCTCAGGGCTGATGTTGCTTGCTGCACAGCCTTGGATGCTGTCCATTTCCGTCCAGTTTGTAGGGGAGGTGCAGCCTTGCTAATGGTCTGGTCTTTGGAGTCCTTCATTGTCATCTGAAGTCTTACTTTAGAGCACTTGTACTTCTCCGTTAGACTTGTAAGAGGTAGTTCAAGGACCCCTTTGCCATAGAGGCCGATGTTACTCAGGCATCGTGGGACACCCAGCCATTTCTTCACGTATGAGGTAATGGTTCGCTCCATCTTCTCCACTGTTGTTATTGGGACCTCATAGACGGTGAGTGGCCACATTACCCGGGGGAGAAGTCCAAACTGTAGGCACCAAAGCTTGAGCTTCCCAGGCAGTAGGGTCTTGTTGATGTTCTCAAGTCCGTCGGCGATGTCCTGTCTTACTTGCTGCACTTGATCTTTATCTCGGAGGCTTTCGTTGTACCACCGTTGGTATCGGGTCATCTCCAATGCAGAACCTCACATCTTTAAGCTGTCCCTTGACTATGGAGATGCTTCGAGATTTGCTTGGCTTGATTTTCATCCGGGCCCACTTGATGTTATCCTGCAGTTTTGCAAGTAGCCGCCTGGTGCATGCTGCAGTGGTGGTCAGTGTAGTCATGTCATCCATGTATGCTCGGATAGGTGGGAGACGGAGCCCTTCCTTAGTTCTCTCACCGCCGACCACCCATCTCGATGCCCTGATGATGACTTCCATGGCCATAGTGAAGGCCAGAGGTGAAATTGTACAGCCTGCCATTATGCCCACTTCCAAGCGCTGCCATGTTGTTGTGAAGTCAGGTGTTGTGAAACACAATTGCAGGTCTTGGAAATAGGCCTTTACCAGTGTAGTGATGGGTTCTGGTACGTGGAAAAAGTTGAAGGATTCCCAGAGGAGTTCATGGGGAACTGAGCCAAAGGCATTGGCCAGGTCGAGGAAGATGACATAGAGGTCTCTCTTGTCTTTCTTAGCTGTTTGGATCTGGTGCCAAATCATACTAGTATGTTCCAGGCAACCAGAGAAACCAGGAATGCCTGCTTTCTGTACAGATGTATCAATGTACTTGTTCCTTTCCAGGTAAGTGGACAGCCTCTGTGCTATTATACTGAAAAAGATCTTCCCTTCGACGTTGAGAAGGGAGATTGGTCGGAATTGACTGATGTCTGTCGCATCCTTCTCTTTCGGGATTAGCACACCACCAGCCCTTCGCCATGCCTTTGGTATTATTTCCTTCTGCCACACTATCCTCATGAGCCTCCAAAGAAAGCGTAGAACATCCGGGGCGTTCTTGTAGAGCTTATATGGTACTCCATTAGGCCCAGGAGCCGAGGCCGCTCTTGCTCGTAGGACAACGTTCTCTACTTCCTTCCATTTTGGAGGGTCAGTGTCCAGATTAAATTCTGGTGGTTGAATAGGTGGGATGTCATGTGGGATGATTATCTGCTCATGCCTTTTCGTGTCCTGGTGGACCTTTTCCAGATGTTCTTCCAGTTCTGGCTTTGGAGTTTTTAGGATTCCGCACTTTTCCTTTGTGAAGAGGTCTTTGACAAACTTAAAGGGGTTTTTATAGAAGCGTGTTCTTGAGTGTTCCTTCTTCCTACGAAGTTTCCTTAAGTTTTCCGCTCTTCACAAGGTTGCCAGCCGACATTTGATGTCTGCTTGGAGTAGCATGAGACCTTCTCTCTCTGCATCAGAGGCCTTCTTCCACTGCTTTCTCAGCTGCCTTCTCTCTCTGACAAGTATCTCGATCTCTTGCTGCCTCCTAGATTTGGCTGGCGCGGGTGGTGTCTTGCCACTTCTCCTTTCGTTTACTCCAAAGCGCTCTTCTCCGTAGTGGTAGATAATGTCTCCCATCCTTTCAAGCTTTTTCTCTGCTGTTCCTACCTGTTGTTCCAAGATTTTTGTCAGGTCGTTGTTGATTGTTTCCCACTCTCTCTTTTCAACAGCTTTGGGCCACTTCACACTCGGTCTGTGCCCTTTGACCTTTTCCTCTTTTAGAGGTCTCTGTGGTTGGGTGAGTTCATCCACCGGCATTTCTGTGCTTGTGTTATCCTCCTCCGTTACAGGGGTGCTGATGCTCTGCGAACTTTGGTTTGCGTCCCGTCGCTGTGCTTCATTCGACTGATTTGACTGGCTGCTCCGTAAGAAGTACTGGTCAATGCGAGGTCCCTGTCTCTGCTCTACCAAGCACCTTTTCCTCCCTTGATGGATCCTTAACCCCCTTGCCGATGTTACTCTCTCCCAACCACAGCTGCACACCTGAAGTGTGTGTCCTGCTGCTGTTATGGTTGTCTCATGTGCTGTGTTCCTACTCGTAGTCGTTTCCATTCCTGGGTCCGTAGCCGTGTGATCAGTCGTTGAGCCATCTTGCGCCCCAGCTCTCGCAGGCTCTAGGGGTATATTCCTTTGTTGACTTTCAGTAGCACTTAGCGGGTGTCTCCAACATACTGAAGCAGCGTCGGAGACTGCCAACATGGGTAGCTAGCCCATTACAGCCCCATTGGGGTCTATTCCCTCCGGTCAGCTGTCTCTCCAAGCTGTCACACAGACTTTCCTATGTTGTCAGCTGTCCTTTCACAGCAGTCACTGGACAAGTCCAGATAATCAGAATCATAAAACACGGGACGAGATGT
The DNA here is from genome assembly GCF_016432855.1 of Salvelinus namaycush. Taxonomy (NCBI): domain Eukaryota; kingdom Metazoa; phylum Chordata; class Actinopteri; order Salmoniformes; family Salmonidae; genus Salvelinus; species Salvelinus namaycush. Next base: position 34,756,197 of record NC_052317.1, on the reverse strand, counting down.
TAAAACTGTCCATTGTGCCAATAGATGGTATGCACTCACATGAGATTTGCCGTGATGTTGACAGAGTGGCATGGGAGTTTTATTTCTTAGACTGGGTTAAGATGTCAATTTTGGGACACATCCTCAGTAGTGTGCCTTCGAATCAGTGGGTGTTTCGGCCTTTAATCACTAAACACCCTCATCAAAGGTGGCCAGCTAAAGGGTGATCAAGCCTTAGCTTGTGTCCCATGCCCAATTAAGATTTCCCTACAGAAAGTATACACACCCCTTGACTTTCTTCACATTCCGAGCAGGTGTTTTGCATGTTATATTGGCATTAATACGTGTCACATATCAGTTTGCAAACAATGTAAAAAAATAAAATAATAATTTAGTTAATAAAGCGGCATACAAACATTGTCAGGACCCGGTGTGAGAAACAGTCACTAATAGTCGGCAGAACCCAGAAGATGAGGCAGACACAGCAGTACTAGAGATGGTGGTTTAATAAAAGAAAAAGATCTTCAGGCAAAGAATATAAATCCACAACGTCCAAAATAAAGCCAAGGGGCAAAAAATGGATATCCTCCAAAATACAAAGAAACTCCACAAAGTGGTAAAAACAGCAGGGAAAAAACAAACCTCAAAAGACTAATCAAAAAATAAACAAGAACTAAACCAGAGAACCTCTGGAAAATCCAACAAGAGAAATATATGTTCACAGCAAGGCTTGGGCTGGGGCTGGGTGCTAACATACAAACACTGAGCAAAGAACTGAGGAACACACAGGGTTTAAATACCAACAAGGAAACAACACACAGGTGCAAACAATAATTAGAGCAAGGAAAAACAAAAGGTTCAAAAAAGGTGCAATGGGGACATCTAGTGACCAAAACCTGAACAATCCTGGCCAAATCCTGACAAACATGGTCTCTTTTGTTTTCTTGAGTAAGGCAGGTCCAAAATGCAGGTGTTTCAGCCTAGCTCAGTGCTTTCTGTGGAGGTGTTTCAGCCTAGCTCAGTGCTTTCTGTGGTGGTGGGGAAGCCAGCGGAAAATACGGAGTGTAGGTGTTGGTAATGTTCTCTAGTTGCGCCATGATTAGCTCAGTGTTCTGTCACTCGTGGGGACAGTACCTCACCGCCAAGCCATAGAGTTACATTAGACGTGTCCATCCAAGAAGGCTCAAGGTCATTGGCCACAAATAAAATGACGTCAAATCACGTTATATCTACAGTAGCTTTGATTGGACTGATCATGTCAATATCATACTTTCAAAGCTATTAGTCATCATCATGAATCAAGTCGACAGTCTACTGGCAAATCCTTTTTAATCCTTGTCATATGAAGAAAAATAATTAAGATAACTGATAGATAAAACGTATCGGTGCTCATCGGCCATTGGACATAAACATTACACAACAAGTGGGAAATCGTAAATTCAACAATGAGGGGTTTGGAAGGGATCAGTAACAGTGGCTAACTGCAAGCATTGCAAAGCAATCACTAGCCTGCTATTCAGTGGAGTGGCTGTGTGATCCCAAATCCGGGATCAAGTGTCTCTTTTCCAAGTTTAAAATGATAAACATTCAACATTGGCCATCCTTCCAATGAAGCATGATTTGTGCCACGCTCAAAACAACTGTTAACTCGGAACTGCGAAAAATTTACTTCGGCCTACTGTTCTGACTTGGTGGTGCACATGTAGCCCATAACCTGTTTTAGAGAAATGTAATCATCAAATTTTGTAAGAGCTTTCATTGTCTGCTTATACAGAATGCCCCCTTTATGTATCCTACGGTTCTGACTTGGTGTACAGGGAGAACACTGTTAGAACGGCCCATGTTCTGAATTCTGTCGCTGTACATTTCAAAAGTGTTAAATAAATAGCTATATTGACTACGTCTGTCCTAGCTTGCTCATTAATATCTTAATCGAAATTACGGATTGCCTCTTATCCGCTTGTCGTCCCCTTATGCCATAGTTTGTACATCTCAATTGTCATTATAAACCACATTTGTTTAAGCAAGTCAGCCATATCTGCTATGTTTTTATAAAAGGCAGTAAATGAGGCTGAATGAACTGTTTTGCTGCCAGACAAGGCTCTGCTGATAGCCAGGTGTAGCAGTGGTAAGATGTAGGGACCGCTGTTGGGAAAGCTTTATGTAGGCCCGAACAATTTGTGGGAACTGTTTGTCACATAGTGCAATTAATGTATTGTTTCGTTTTGTGTAGTGGCTTTGCTGGCATGCATCCCACTTCTTTTTTTTCCCCCCACCAGGATTTACATGCTTAAATCGCCACTGGTTACAAAGTGGGATTAAAATGGATGTACATTTCATTTTTTTGTCGATCTAAATAAAATACTCTGTAATGTCAAAATTCTAACATTTATTTTTTTAAATGAAAAAAAACACTGCTATATCATGATTAGATAAGTACTCAACCCCCTGAGTCAATACATGTTAGAATTACATTTGCCAGTGTGTCACGTCCTGACCATAGTTCTTATGTGTTTTGCTTGTTTAGTGTTGGTCAGGACGTGAGCTGGGTGGGAATTCTATGTTGTGTGTCTAGTTTGTCTGTTTCTGTGTTCAGCCTAATATGGTTCTCAATCAGAGGCAGCTGTCAATCGTTGTCCCTGATTGAGAATCATATATAGGTGGCTTGTTTTGTGTTGGGGAGGTGGGTGGTTGTCTTCTGTTTTTGTGTTCTGCACCAGATAGGACTGTCTCGGTTTTCACATTTGTTATTTTGTATTTTGTATAGTGTTCACGTTATTGTCTCTTCTTTATTAAATCATGTTGAACACTAGCCGCGCTGCATTTTGGTCCTCTCCTTCATCCCAGGAAGAAAACCGTGACAGAATCACCCACCAAACTCGGACCAAGCAGCGTGGAAACGGGCAGCAGCGACAGCAGCAGCGGTACAAGGAGGAATGGACATGGGAGGAAATCCTAGACGGAAAAGGACCCTGGGCAGAGCCAGAGGAGTGTCGCCGCCCCAAAGCGGAGCTGGAGGCAGCGAAAGCGGAGAGGCGGCATTTTGAGGCGCTAGCAAGGCAGAGCGGCTGGAAGCCCGAGAGGCTCACCCAAAAATTTCTTGGGGGGGGGGGGCTAAAGGGGGATGTGGCGAAGTCAGGTAGGAGACCTGCGCCAACTTCCCGGGCTTACCGTGGAGAGCGAGAGTACGGGCAGACACCGTGTTGTGCGGAAGAGCGCACGGAGTCTCCTGTACGTGTGCTTAGCCCGGTGCGGGTTATTCCACCTCCCCGCACTAGCCGGGCTAGAGTGAGCATTGAGCCAAGTGTCATGAAGCCGGCTCAACATATCTGGCCTCCAGTACGTCTCCTCGGGCCGGTGTACATGGCACCAGCCTTACAAATGGTGTCCCCGGTTCGCCAGCATAGCCCAGTGCGGGCTATTCCACCTCGCCGCACTGGCAGGGCTACGGGGACCATTCAACCAGGAAAGGTTGGGCAGGCTCGGTGCTCACGAGCTCGTGTACTCCTTCACGGTCCGGTATATCCGGCGCCACCTTCCCGCCCCAGCCCAGTACCTCCAGTTCCAGCACCCCGCACTCGCCTTATGGTGCGTGGCCACAGCCCAGTACCACCAGTGCCTACACCACGCACCAGGCTTCCAGTGCGTCTCCAGAGCCCTGTTCCTCCTCCACGCACTCTCCCTATGGTGCGTGTCTCCAGCCCAGTACCTCCAGTTCCGGCACCACGCACCAAGCCTCCTGTGCGTCTCCAGAGCCCTGTACGCACTGTTCCTTCTCCCCGCACTCGCCCTAAGGTGCGTGCCCTCAGCCCGGTACCTCCAGTTCCGGTACCACGCACCAGGCCTATAGTGCGCCTCGAGAGTCCAGTGTGCCCTGTTCCTGTTCCCCGCACTAGCCTTGAGGTGCGTGTCTCCAGTCTGTGCGCCTCAGCAGGTCAGAGTCGGCCGTCTGCCCAACGCCGCCTGCACTGCTCGTCTGTCCAGCGCCGTCTGAGCCATCCGTCTGCCCAGCGCCGTCTGAGCCATCTGCCTGCCCAGCGCCGTCTGAGCCATCTGCCTGCCCAGCGCCGTCTGAGCCATCTGCCTGCCCAGCGCCGTCTGAGCCACCTGCCTGCCCAGCGCCGTCTGAGCCATCTGCCTGCCCAGCGCCGTCTGAGCCATCCGTCTGCCCAGCGCCGTCTGAGCCATCCGTCTGCCCAGCGTCATCTGAGCCGTCCGTCAGTCAGGAGCCGCTAGAGCCGTCCGTCAGTCAGGAGCCGCTAGAGCCGTCCGTCAGTCAGGAGCTGCCAGAGCCGCCAGCCAGTCAGGAGCTGCCAGAGCCGCCAGCCAGTCAGGAGCTGCCCTCCAGTCAGGAGCTGCCCTCCAGTCATGAGCTGCCTTCCAGTCATGAGCTGCCCGCCAGTCATGAGCTGCCCGCCAGTCATGAGCTGCCTTCCAGTCATGAGCTGCCCTCCAGTCATGAGCTGCCTTCCAGTCATGAGCTGCCCTCCAGTCATGAGCTGCCTTCCAGTCATGAGCTGCCTTCCAGTCATGAGCTGCCTTCCAGTCATGAGCTGCCCTCCAGTCATGAGCTGCCCTCCAGTCATGAGCTGCCCTCCAGTCATGAGCTGCCCCTCAGCCCGGAGCTGCCATTAGTCCGGAGCTGCCCTTCAGTCCAGAGCTGCCTCTCTGTCCGGAGCTGCCCTTCAGTCCGGAGCTGCCCCTCTGTCCTGAGCTACCTCTCTGTCCTGAGCTACCTCTCTGTCCTGAGCTACCTCTCTGTCCTGAGCTACCTCTCTGTCCTGAGCTGTCTCCTCTATCTAGGGGGGACCTTTGTGAAGGTTCCTAGACCAGGGTCGGGGCGAGGGTCGCCACTCAAAGGACGCTAAGGAGGGGGACAAAGACAATGGTGGAGTGGTGTCCTCGTCCTGCGCTGGAGCCGCCACCGCGGACAGATGCCCACCCAAACCCTCCCCGAGAGTTTTAGGGGTGCGTTCGGAGTCCGCACCTCAGGAGGGGGGTACTGTCACGTCCTGACCATAGTTCTTATGTGTTTTGCTTGTTTAGTGTTGGTCAGGATGTGAGCTGGGTGGGAATTCTATGTTGTGTGTCTAGTTTGTCTGTTTCTGTGTTCAGCCTAATATGGTTCTCAATCAGAGGCAGCTGTCAATCGTTGTCCCTGATTGAGAATCATATATAGGTGGCTTGTTTTGTGTTGGGGAGGTGGGTGGTTGTCTTCTGTCTTTGTGTTCTGCACCAGATAGGACTGTCTCGGTTTTCACATTTGTTATTTTGTATTTTGTATAGTGTTCACGTTATTGTCTCTTCTTTATTAAATCATGTTGAACACTAGCCGCGCTGCATTTTGGTCCTCTCCTTCATCCCAGGAAGAAAACCGTGACACAGTGACTACAGCTGTGACTCTTTCTGGGTAAGTCTCTAAGAGCTTTCCACACCTGGATTGTGCAACATTTGCCCATTATTCTTTTCAAAATTCTTCAAGCTTTGTCAAATTGGTTGTTGATCATTACTAGACAACCATTTACAGGTCTTCCCATAGATTTTCAAGCAGATTTAAGTCAAAACTGTAACCCGGCCACTTAGGAACATTCACTGTGTTTTTTGGCTTTGTGTTTAAGTTATTGTCCTGCTGAAAGGTGAATTCATCTCCCAGTGTCTGGTGGAAAGCAGACTGAACCAGGTTTTCCTCTAGGATTTTGCCTGTGCTTAGCTCCATTATTTGTCCTGAAAAACTCACCAGTCCTTAACTATTACAAGCATACCCATAACATGATGCAGCCACTGATGCAGCCAACACTATTCTTCTATGGAGAGTGGTACTCAGTAATGTGTTGAATTGGATTTGCCCCAAACATAACACTTTGTTATCAGTACAAAAATGTAATTGCTTTGCCACATTTTTTGCTGTATTACTTTAGTGCCTTGTTTTGGAATATTTTTATTTTGTACAGGCTTTCTTCTTAACACTGTCAATTAGGTTAGTATTGTGGAGTAACTACAATGTTGTTGATCTATCCTCAGTTTTCCCCTATCACAGCCATTAAACGCTGTAACTGTTTTAAAGTCACCATTGGCCTCATTGTAATGATTTTCTTCTTCTTCTGACGAGGAGTATGAAGGATCGGACCAAAATGCAGCGTGGTATGTGTCCATTTAAAATTTATTAAACTGACCACAAAAATAACAAAGGAGAAAACACGAAAAAACGAAACAGTCCTATCAGGTGACGAAACACAAAACAGGAAACAACTACCCACAAACACAGGTGGGAACAGGCTACCTAAGTATGGTTCTCAATCAGAGACAACGATTGACAGCTGCCTCTGATTGGGAACCATACCAGGCCAAACACAGAAATACAAAACATAGAACAAAACATAGTATGCCCACCCCAACTCACGCCCTGACCAAACCAAAATAGAGACATATAAAAGGAACTAAGGTGAGAACGTGACACTCATGGTAAAATCCCTGAGCGGTTTCCTTTCTCTCTGGCAACTGAGTGAGGAAGGACGCCTGTATCTTTGTAGGGACTGGGTGTATTAATACACCATCCAAAGTGTAATTAATAACGTCACCATGCTCAAAGGGATATGCAACATCTGCGTTTTTAATACCGATCTACCAATAGGTGCACTTCTTTGAGAGGCATTGGAAAACCTCCCTGGTCTTTGTGGTTGAGTGTGTGTTTGACATTCCGTACATGCAACTCATTATGTGACTTGTAAAGCACATTTTTACTTTGAACTTATTTAGGCTTGCCATAGCAAAGGGGTTGACTCAAGACATTTCAGTTTTTTTTTTTTTTTACAAATTTGTAAAAAAAACTGAAAAACATAATTCCACTTTGATAATATGGGGTATTTTGTTTAGGCCAGTGACAAACATCTCAATTTAATCCATTTTAAATTCAGGCTGTAACACAACAAAATGTGGAAAAAGTTAAGGGGTGTGAATACCTTCTGTAAGCACTGTACGTACACACACAGTTCGGGTTTAGCTTGCGTGTGTGAGGGGTTGAGTGTGTGTTTGTGGAGGGCACAGACGCAGCTGGCTCTGGTGTTATCCCGAATACTGGCCCTGAAGGGGCCCCATGGCCACATAAACATGTGTGTGTGTCTGTGTGTGCATGTGTGAGAGGAGACCTTTGTGTCTGTGTCTCTCAAATATGTCACTGGAGTAAAATACCCCAGTGGGGAGCATAACAGCAGAGAGAGAAGGGGGAGGGAGGGAGGGAGTGAGGGGAGGAGGATGATGAGAGAGGGACAGTGAAAACTGGAGGTCTATTAAAAGGTTTAGGGTCTCTTAATAGTCTAAGTGTCTCCATCCCCTTGTCTCCTCTCCTTCTGGAATGTTCTTTCCCTGTCCAGTTGTTCAACACTAGTGCAGATGGCCACTGTAGACTGTCACACCCTGATCGGTTTCACCGGTCTTTGTGCTTGTCTCCACCCCCCTCCAGGTGTCGCCCATCTTCCCCATTACTCCCAGGATATTTATACCTGTACTCTCTGTTTGTCTGTTGCCAGTTCATTTTGTTTCGTCAAGCCTACCAGCGTTTTCCCCGTGCTCCTGTCTTCCCAGTTTTGACCATTCTGCCTGCCCTGAGCCTGCCTGCCGTTCGGTACCTTGTTACACCACCCAGGATTACTGACCTCTGCCTGCCCTGACCCTGAGCCTGCCTACCGTTCTGTACCTTTTGGACTCTGCTCTAGATTACTGACCTCTGCCTGCCCTTGACCTGTTGTTTGCCTGCCCCCCAGTTTTTGTAATACACTTTTGTTACTTCAAAACTGTCTGGGTCTTCTCCTGAGCCTTGACAGTAGACTATTGAGATGGGCCCTTGAGAGGTTAACTGAGGCGAGACAGGCCGGCATGGGGTCCAGGTTTCACAGGGTTAAAGACTTCGGTTGTTCACACACACGAAAGTAAGATCTCAACCTTTAAATCAATCAATCAAATCAAATCAAGTTTATTTTATAAAGCCCTTCGTACATCAGCTAATATCTCGAAGTGCTGTACAGAAACCCAGCCTAAAACCCCAAACAGCAAACAATGCAGGTGTAGAAGCACGGCGGCTTACTCATGAATATAGCCTCTCAAAGATAAGAGCAGATAGGTCCTTAGTGTACTCTCAACTACTCTGTCTGTACGGATCTATGCATTTATGAACTTTCCCAGTAAAATGGCTCGGACATGGCATTTCCACTCAAATGTACAGTTGACTGTTCTTTTGACCGCCATGCATGGTCCTATAGATTGTATAATTACAGTCAGAATGCGAGAGGCACAAAATGTCAAAACACATTTTCAATCAGCGCATTTTCAATTGCACAGTGGTGCTTAGCTAAAGAAGGTTTACGAACTGTATCCATTTCATCATTTTGTGCCTTGATATTTTCCTTACAGTCTATAGTACACCAGGATGTGTGAAAGTAGGATAAGACAATTAATGCTTCATATGCTAATAGGCCTTCCAGTGCTTATGGTGTGCTGCCCTCCTCTGGTGACAGGGTAAAATCACATCCATTTCCTCTATTCCTTATCACGTAGATGAAAGTTGGCTGATACTGACATGAGAGTGTTGCATATAGTAAATGCTATAATTATGTTCACTGTGCTGTACCCATTCTTCACCATGGAAAGCCCGGTTTGTCACTGCGTTTGAGTGCACATGTCAAAGCAAATCCAATCAAAGTTTATTTGTCACGTACACTAATTAGCAGATGTTAAAGCAGCAAAATGGTTATTAGCAAATTACTGCAAAGTTGGCTAGGAACTAGAAACGGGGGGGGGGGGGGGGGGGGTCTGTCGGCGCCATCTTGTTATATAAAATCAGTGATGAGGGGGCCTCTGGGAGCTTACACCATTATAAAACCTCCACCCCAGGCAACATGGGGTAGGGCCCAAATACTCTTCAATTGGCTGAGGGGTCTACATGGGTGACCTTCACATCAAGGTTCATGTTGTGACCCGACAGATGCACAGCAAAATATGCAGCCTGTCAGTCATACAAGCCCACAGAGAATTAAATGTGTGTCTATCCCACCCTAAACACTCCGAATGTCAGACAGTGGGAGAGATGGACAAAATAGAAGGAAACAAGAATGTAGGCCTATTAGTACCATCCTGTTACCAAAGAGTGTGTTTATTTGTCCATCATGCTATTGAGACTACATAAGTCTTGATGATAAATGTTGATGTGTAAGAAAAAAGTGTCAAGTGGGATTGTAAAAATGCATTTGTAGAGCAACTACAGTAGGTTTATTGCCTATAATATATTTATGGTGATACAGCCTATTAGCCTGGTGGATCCAGCCTGACCTCTTCGTTCACCATTGTTTGAAGTGAAATAGAATGGTGAACGCAGCGATCAGGCTGGATCCACCAGGCTAATCCACGGTGCTTGCAACGCAAGGGTTGTTGGTTAGATTCCCACGGGGGACCAGTACAAAAAATGTATACACTCACTACTGTAAGTCACTCTGGATAAGAGAGTCTGCTAAATGATTAAAATATAAAAGGCTCGGACTATGATTTGTACATTAATCAATTAATAACAGAAAAGTTACAGAAAGCTTTTATTCACCCAGTCAAGTTCCAATCCTACCAACAGTTGTTGCTTTCACAATAAGAAAGAAACAGCATAATAAAACACTCAATGTTAAGGTAGTGCATCTTGAACAACAAGAGAGCATACCGGTAGGTCACAGGACATCTAAATATTCAGCAACAAAATGAACAAGAGGCCACTTAGCAGAACACAGTGACTCTAAAACTAGCACAGGAATAACACATACTGGGCTTGATAAGCAAAAGAAAAAGGCAAAAGACAGCTCTCCACTGAGCTCTCAGAGAATATTGATATATCACACTAGGATCAATACACTTGTAAAGCCATTTGCTGTTAGGTCTTTGGGTCTTTCGTGGCACACAAGGAAAGGGCAAGATGTAATCAATGTTTCACCTGGAAGGCTCTGTGGGGACGAGGCTACTCCGTTTCAGAGAGCTCACTCCAAACCCTACATAGAGGGGTTGTGTGAAGGTGGCCTCGAACTTGTAGAGGTGGACCATGGTGCTGTCTGGAACCTGGACCTTGTAGGAGATCAGACCAGCTGGGTAGTCCACAAACACACCAACCTTCATATCACCATGTTTCTTGTCCATGGGCAGTTTAGTCTCCATGGGACATTTCTATGATGAAGAAGAGTACGTTATTATCAGTCCAATGTACACTGAAGTCCAATGGAAACTTGTCTTCTACTTTATTCCAGGCAGCCATACTATAGTGCTTGTTGAGCAGCTTAATGGGTAAATGCCTTGGTCAAGGGCACAACAGGTGATGGCATCTAGGACAGTGATGCCCTTAGGTTGCAGACCCAATCCCAACCAGATGTGTTTTCCCTCAGTTGCTGGTCCGCTTCACTAACCTCTAGGACACATTGCGTATGATTCTCTGCTGGGCCATGGTGGACCTAGTCGTAGATCAAAGTCGGTCGTAAGCACCAGACCTTGCTGTTACGTTCAAAGCGATCGTTGAAAGGGTCTTCTTTCTGATGATGCTGGCACAGCAAACAACAATAAGGGCCAAGACATAGAGGTTTTCTACCTCCCAGTTATAGTGTCCGTCCTTCCGAACCTCTTTACACAGCACATGGGGGAGCTGTCAAAGCGGTCAGGGTGGGCTGGGGCTCCTTGCAGTGTTGGACTGAACTGTGTCTGTCAGAACGAGGTTGTAGTTGGCCGTGTTGGTGGTCAAGGGTCAGGGTGGTGGCATCTGGAGGTTATAAGAGAACAAAATAATGGCTTTATTATGCACATGGGGATAACAACAAACTTGATTAGGTGAAAGTTTCACAGTTGCAGCTGCCGGGTTTGACGTGTGGTCAAGTAATAACAAATCAGATTTATCAGCTTCTGTGTGAAAGACATGAATTCATTTGGAAATCCAATTAAAACTTACAATGCAAGAAATCCGCTCTGGTCATTGGCAGCTCTTCTATTTCCTTTTCTTTAGGCGGGAAGTTGTTGAAAATAGTGAAATAAATGATAAACTAACAAAGGGTTAAAAAGCAAATATGCTATTCCATCACAATCCCCAAAGAAAATTCCAGAATACATGAAAATACATTTGACTTAATTCCAATGGTAGTCCTATGAATGCAGTTCGGTTGGCAAAAGAGTGCCCCTATCCTTACACCCACCTCTTTCAGAGAAGCAATCCTTTTTCTTGCAGTCATCATCCAATGTCTCATGAAGAGACAGGATGGATTTCATCCATCTTCGTTTGCCGCCCTCTCATCGCAGCCATTAAAGAGTTGGTGGTTTTCTTGCTGTTTGTCACTGCTTCCTTTTATGACACACACAGAAAATGGAGGAACACACATCACCACTGGTGGAAAAAGTACCTAATTGTCATACTTGAGTAAAAGCAAAGATAACTTAATAGAAAATGACTCGTAAAAGTCACCCAGTAAAATACTACTTGAGTAAAAGTATTTGGATTTCAATATGCTTAAGTATCAAAAGTAAATGTAATTGCTAAAATATTTTACTTTACTTGGCAAGCCATCTAAGAACAAATTCTTATTTACAATGACGGCCTACCAAAAGGCCTCCTGCGGGGATGGGGGATTCCCAAAAATTATATAGGACAAAAACATCACGACACTACATAATGAGAGACCTAAGACAACATAGCATCGCAGCAACACATGACAACACAGCATGGTCGCAACACCACATGACAACAAGTTAGTGTTAAAGGAATTTTGATTCCTGTTTATTAACCAATTCAATTAAAACACTCTGCCCATAAATAAGAATTTGTAAGATAATTATCTGCATAAAATGGACAGATACCAGTCTTAAAATCAATCAATCAATAGCGTTTATTCTCGAGAGTACTGATCATAATACATTTTACATCAGGTTATATAATAAAGATGATGTCATAGGTTTTAATGTCCAACCTCCTCTCGGATACAATGGCAATACAGTTCGAGTTCTCATTACTGTCTGCCACCTGTTCAACTATCTACAACCAACTCAAGGTCTTTCCCCTCCCTGGGTAGAGACATCATTCTAGCCTGTCTGAAGATAAACCCATTCTTTTTAACAAGGAACACATAACATTCAACATTTATGAGTTATAATTCTAAGTCAAATGTATACATATTTTAGTCATTAAACACAAAAATCCCGTAACATGACTAAATATTATACCTTTAATCGTACTTATAGTTTTATTAGAAATATTAAAAAGCACAATTCTATTTTTATTAGAAATATTTCTTGTTTTCCAAATACAACCTAAATCAACCACAACATATTACACTACATCAATATATGTATTGTATATTAGATATATATATATGTATTGTATATTGTATATATATATATATATATATATATACACATCAGAATCATAAAAAGCATCAACCCAAGATGAGAACTAATATTTATAATGTCTCAAAGTAGCCGGATCCATCCTCGGTCTGGGAACCAGTATTCATCCTCCCACTGGTCAGAACTTGGAATCGGTTCAAATCCTTATCATCAATATTGTCCTTGATTTCTCCAGAGTCCTGGAAATGAGACCTTTCACACCCAGAATCAAACAGCATTCACACAGAATCAAAACACTCATACAGGTGAAATTGGCCCACGACACAGTGATTATGACAATTTTCCATTCCCCAAACATACTGTCACATCCATTTTTAAGAGAATTATCACTCCAGAGTTTTCTGCCAATTCGTGAGCTAAGGTGGTTTAAACCAATCAGGGCCTAGGTCATTGATCCGTCTAGAGCCGTGTTATCAGGGATAAATGTGCAACATTCTGCTCCAAATAAGACGCACACGCCACCCTTTTCTGCCGATAACATATCCAATACTATCCTATGTAAATACTATTGTCAAAAGATCCGGACGGATCACTCCTCCTCTCTCTTCTACCTGGTTCTAGGTCCTTGTTTGGGCAGGCAGACAGTTCAGACCACGCTGGGCAGGCAAACAGTTCAGGCAGCGCTGAGCAGGCAAGCAGCGCAGGCGGCGTTGGGCAGACGGCCGACTCTGACCTGCTGAGGCGCACAGTAGGCCTGGAGCGTGGTGCCGGAACTGGAGGCACTGGGCTGGAGACACGCACCACAGGGAGAGTGCGTGGAGGAGGAACAGGGCTCTGGAAACGCACTGGAAGCCTGGTGCGTGGTGTTGGCACTGATGGTACTGGGCTGGGGTGGGAAGGTGGCGCCGGATATACCGGACCGTGAAGGAGGACACGCGCTCTTGAGCACCGAGCCTCCCCAACCCTACCAGGTTGAATGGTCCCCGTAGCCCTGCCAGTGCGGCGAGGTGGAATAGCCCGCACTGGGCTATGCAGGCGAACCGGGGACACCACCTGTAAGGCTGGTGCCATGTACGCCGGCCCGAGGAGACGTACTGGAGGCCAGATATGTTGGGCCGGCTTCATGGCACCCGGCTCGATGCCCAACCTAGCCCTCCCAGTGCGGCAAGGTGGAATAGCCCGCACTGGGCTAAGCACGCGTACTGGGGACACCGTGCGCTCCACCGCATAACACGGTGTCTGACCAGTACGACGCCCTCTCACTCCACGGTAAGCCCGGGGAGTTGGCTCGGGTATCCAACCCGGCTTCGCCACACTCCCCTTTAGCCCCCCCCCCCCCCCCCCCCCCCCCCCCCCAACAAATTTTTGGGTGAGCCTCTCGGGCTTCCAGCCGCTCTGCCTTGCTTTCGCCTCATAAAACCTCCTCTCCGCTTTCGCTGCCTCCAGCTCCGCTTTGGGGCGGCGACACTCCTCTGGCTCTGCTCAGGGTCCATTCCCGTCTAGGATTTCCTCCCAAGTCCATTCCTCTTTTCCCCATTGCTGTTGTTCTTGCCTTCCTTCACCACTCCGCTTGGTCCTGTTTTGGTGGGTGTTTCTGTAACGGCTGTCGTAGTCGTTCTCCTCCTCAGACGAGGAGGAGCATGGATCGGACCAAGATGCGGATTGGTAAGTATTCATTATTTAATGGAAAAACAACAAACACTACAAAATACAAAAACCAACAAACGTGACTAACCCGAAACAGTCCTGTGTGGCCCAAACACTGACACAGGAACAAACACCCACAAAACACAAGTGAAACCCTGGCTGCCTTAGTATGATTCTCAATCAGGGACAACGATTGACAGCTGTCTCTGATTGAGAATCATACCAGGCCGAACACAAAATCCCAACATAGAAAATCAAACCTAGACCAACCCACCCAACTCACGCCCTGACCAACTAAAACAAATACATGACAAAGGAAAACAGGTCAGGAACGTGACACTACCATCACAGCTACCATCAAAAATAGCACCGAAGCAGCCAGAGTAATTATAGAGACCAACGTGAAATACCTAAATACTCGTCATAAAACATTTCTGAAAAATCGATGGTGTACAGCAAATTAAAGACAAACGTCTTGTGAATCCAGCCAATATTTCCGATTTTTTAAAGTGTTTTACAGCAAACACAATATAGCATTATATTAGCTTACTACAATAGCCTACCACACTACCGCATTCATTCATCAAGGCACGTTAGCGATAGCAATAGGCACATTAGCGATAGCGAATAAACCAGCAAAAGATATTAATTTTCACTAACCTTCATAAACCTTCATCAGATGACAGTCCTATAACATCAGGTTATACATACACTTATGTTTTGTTCGAAAATGTGCATATTTAGAGCTGAAATCAGTGGTTATACATTGTGCTAACGTAGCATCTTTTTCCCAGAATGTGCGGATATTTTTATGACACTCAACTATTCTGACCAAATAACTATTCATAAACGTTACTAGAAAATACATGTTGTATAGGAAATGATAGATACACTAGTTCTTAATGCAATCGGCGTGTTAGAATTCTAAAAATAACTTCATTACGTCATCCAGCTTAGTTATAGCGAGAGAGTGCCCAAAATCTGGGCGCAAACTACTAGTTCACATGTTCGACAGATATATGAAATAGCATCATAAAATGGGTCCTACTTTTGATGATCTTCCATCAGAATGTTGTACAAGGGGTCCTTTGTCCAGAACAATCGTTGTTTGGTTTTAGAATGTCCTCTTCTCCAGTCAATTAGCACGGAAAGCTAGCAAAGTAGCGCGAAGCTCTCCTTCCTGAACAAAGGCACACAACGCAACACGCCTAACGTCCCGAATAAATTTCAATAATCTAATAAAACTATATTGAAAAAACATACTTTACGATGATATTGTCACATTTATCAAATAAAATCTAAGCCGGAGATATTAGTCGTCTATAACGACAGCTTTACAGAAGGCAATACCAGGTCCCTTCTCGCGTGTTCCAGGAAACAGGAAATGGGTGTCACGTCATGCCAAGAGCTTTTATTCCACCTCAGATCATGTTATACACTCCATTTCTTCTCTCACTGCCTGTTGACATCTAGTGGAAGGCGTATGAAGTGCATGTATACTAATATATATCAAGCCCATTTATAGGCAGGCCCTAGAACAGAGCATCGATTTCAGATTTTCCACTTCCTGTCAGGAAGTTTGCTGCAAAATGAGTTCTGTTTTACTCACATATATAATTCAAACGGTTTTAGAAACTAGAGTCTTTTCTATCCAATAGTAATAATAATATGCATATTGTACGAGCAAGAATTGAGTACGAGGCCGTTTAAATTGGGCACGATTTTCCCCCAAAGTGAAAATAGCGCCCTCTGTCCTCAACAGGTTAACTAAGTGTCTCTCTGTTATCTGAACCCATGGAATTACAAACCAAACAAAAAAATGTCTATGGTGGCAATTTCTAAAGTCCTTACATAGGTTAAATAAGGTTATCTCGATCCTGTCAATAATCCTGAATCACCACAGATTGCTCGCCACTTTATACTTATTCACACTATGATCGAATGAGGCCAAAACGAATGCTAACTATATCATATGCTTTCTGTACTAATGAGATATCTCCTTCAGGAGCCCACTGTATTTTATCTAAACAATAACATGAACCTCCATAAGTTGACCAATGGCGCCCTCTAGTGACTTTTCATCCTCCACCAACACCCACAAGATCAACCTTATACCACCTCAGAAGCCATCAGCCATACCACCACTTCAAAGAAGTGTTATTTATTATTTTATACAAAATAAAGAACCCTTTATCTAAAAAATTAACGGATTTATGAAAAATCAGAAAACAAAACTTCAAATATTCCATATGCGAGTGTGTCCCTTTAAAATAAAACACTCCCAGCCAGCCATACCAGTTTGCGGGCTGTGCATTGTTCCCCATAATGAAAACAAATAATGTTTAGAATACGTTTACTTCTTGTTCGAATTCCCTGGTGTTACCTAACCAAAAACCAATAACTTTTAGCCACTTTTGAAAAGTGACTCAAAGCTATAATGCACGCCTTTTCCCTCTAAATGACACAACCAATTTTCTCTGTCATAATTTGATACGGCCACACCCGGTGGGGAAAGTACAAATTGTATCCCGTTCCTCCTATAATACCCAATGCAAAATTCAACGTTGGGGTTAATATACGGATTTGCCAATCATTATCAAATGTTGATTATACAGGTTTAATAATTTTATCAAATAGATTAGTATAGTTCAAATCAAGATATGCGTTTACATATACATTCACACTGTTGCTCTCTTTAATTAAAAAACTCCTCTACTATAGTATTTATTACTAAATGGAATTAACAATCCCCAATATAAGAATTCTTATCAAATATTTATTCAAATTAATCACAGTCACAACATCATTGCCTGGTTGCAAAAGTGCATCGTGAGTTATGTCAACAACTAGCGCTCAACCGGTGTTCAGAACGCAGCAACTTTCAACGAACTGTAAATCATTGTTGACTAACTGCAACAGGCAATAGTACGGGTTCGATAAACCAAACCCAATTTATCACAAAGGTTGGATCTTGAATAGAATTTACAACATCAATCAACATCTCTCAATCAAAATTATACTGCCAGAAGTACAGAAAATAGTGTACCTGAACAATGGCCAAATCCATTCGAGTAACGTAATTGTGTATCCCACCTAATGTCGTTGTTTTACGTCGTTACACAACAAATCATCCTGTCTCTCGCAACGTACCCTGAAAATTAGTAGCCAATACAATACTAAAACTAACTCTCTTATTCCTGCCTCTAGGCAAAACATCCACTTACTCCAACTGAGTTTTGCACCAAAACTATCGTATAAGTAAAATCAACTTCTCAACTTTCTCTACTCCAAAATGTAAACGTACTATATACTTCGCTAAATTTAAATCGCATGTCAGTCATCCATAATAATTATAACATTCCGATGGGCACAACCTTATCGTATTTCTCCGTTATTCTTTAGAATTCATCAGGTTTAGGTAACTGTCACTTCTACGATTCAGATTCAGTAATATAAATACGACTCATGTCTCCATACATTATTCATGAAGATCATTGAGGCAACACAACGTATCACATCGAAAGCGCATCGCTATCATTTAGAATTAGATTAGTCTTTCATTTTAACCTAAACAAGTTATTAAAACGTTTCAGTTTATATCCTATACCGACACTAATGACCATATTTTCTCAGGCAAAACATACAAATGGTTTAATTACAATTAAAAGACTCAGATTTTAGTCAGAGCATATACCGTGAATCGAAGTCAGGTCTCAAGCTTGGGAGACAGCTATTTAACCCCTGAACACCATCACTTTTGGAATAAAGGAACCAATAACCCTATTATTACAATTTTCTGTAGTCGCAAACTCCCGTCCATTCCGGGACCTCCTTGGAGAATTTACTACCCATGTTTAATAAATCCTTGCCGCTCCTAGTAGCTATGGTCCTATTATTATAATTGTTCTATGATTTATGTATGTGTTGTTTTTACCGTTAGTTTTTACCTAGTTATTTTGGTTGTTCTCCCGTTTGGAAACTTTATCTATAGCGTTGCATTTGTTGGACATTAAATCTTACCCGTACAAATATAAACTATTTCCCCGGGGCGTAAAGTCCCAGTTAATAACCTATTATTTTGTGTCATAGGACTTTTAAAGTTAATATCTCGTATCTTACTCCGCCATATTAGGTTTCCCTCTCTCCTGGAACCTCCTGTCTATAGATTTGGCTTTTATCTCAGATGTATAGATTTCGGTTTCCCTCTCCTCCTGTTTTGATACATCTTTCAGTATTGAATAAGTGCAGTCACCTTGCCCGAACAGGACCACCCTTCCTCCTCACAAAGCCTAGTTTATATCCTCACCTATTTTAATATATCTACCGCTCCATTTCATAGTCAGACTACTTCCCCTATACAGATCAGACTAATCAGACTTATTAGGTTAGAACTTTAGTTTATATGTCTTTTGACTTAATGGCTGTCCTATTTGCACAACTCGACTGCACCTGTCAACACCTGTCCTAGTATCTCGTCTTAATAACCCCTCTGGCCCCTATGGCACCCGGATCTATTAAGTTATTTTTATTTACGGTAGTGCACCTTACCTCAGGTCAATTTCAGACCTGCCCCCTTATCGATACCTGTATATTGGTCATACAAAACCCCTTGGATCTGTTTGGAATAGCAAAGGTCCTATTATTGATAAATTCTAAACCTTTTAGAACATTAAATCAAGGATAACTTAAATCATTCCCCCCAGAATCGAGAATATAGGCTACTGACCTTGTCGCTGACTGGGAAAAGCAATGTTCATTGGATTCTCGTCACCACCTCTGTCGTGTACCAGTTCACCACTGGCCTGAAATAAACCCTCAATTCAGAGGTCAGGTCTTTGTCTTACGGATCCTGGATCCGGCCGTGCACGGTTTTCAGCAGTTTCTTGGAACGACAGAGGCAGATTTTGAGTTCCGACTCGAAGGACCAAATTGTTAAAGGAATTTTGATTCCTGTTTATTAACCTGTTTGGGCTGCAGGGGCAGTATTGAGTAGCCAGATAAAAGGTGCCCATTTCAAACGGCCTCGTACTCAATTCTTGCTCGTACAATATGCATATTATTATTACTATTGGATAGAAAACACTCTCTAGTTTCTAAAACCGTTTGAATTATATCTGTGAGTCAAACAGAACTCATTTGGCACAAACTTCCTGACCAGGAAGTGGAAAGTCTGAAATCGAGGCTCTGTTCTACTTCCTGCCTATAAATGGGCATGATGCGTATTAGTATACATGCACTTCATAGACCTTCCCCTGGATGTCAAGAGGCGGTGAGAGAAGAAATTTAGTGTTTATCTTGGTCTGAAGTGGAATACAAGCTCTTTGTATGACGTGTCCCCCATTTCCGGTTTTCTGGAGAGCGCGAGGTGGTACCTGGATTTGCCTTCTGTTTAGCTGCCGTTATAGGCGACTACTATCTCCGGCTTTGATTTTATTTGATACATGTGACCATATCATCGTAAAGTATGTTTTTTCAATATAGTTTAATCAGATTATTGAAATTTTTTCGGGAGTTTTGCCGTGTTCCGTTCTCTGACTTTGTTGACGATGGAGAGAATCGCGCCACTTGGCTAGTGCGCTTGCTAATTCAAGAGGGAAAATGGATGTTCTAAATCCAAACAACGACTGTTCTGGACAAAGGACCCCTTGTCCAACATTCTGATGAAAGATCAGCAAAAGTAAGAAACATTTTATGATGCTATTTCATATATCTGTCGTGCATGTGAACTAGTCGTCGGCGCCCAACGTTTGGGTACTCTAGCTATACCGAAGCTGGATGTCGTAATGAAGTTATTTTTTAGAATTCTAACACTGCGATTTCATTAAGAACTAATGGATCTATCATTTCCTATACAACATGTATTTTTTAGTTATGTTTATGAATAGCTATTTGGTCAGAATATGTGTGTCAGAAAAAGTGTCAGAAAAATATCCGAACGTTGTGGGAAATAGTAGCTACGTTAGCAGAATGTATAACCACTGATTTCAGCTCTAAATATGCACATTTTCGAACAAAACATAAGTGTATGTATAACCTGATGTTATAGGACTGTCATCTGATGAAGAATATCAAGGTTAGTCAAAAATTATATATCTTTTACTGGTTTGTTACGATCGCTAACCTTTTGCTACTGGGAAATGGCATGTGTTTCTGGCTATTGTGGTAAGCTAATATAACGCTATATTGTGTTTTCGCTGTAAAACACTTAATAAATCGGAAATATTGGCTGGAATCACAAGATGCCTGTCTTTCATTTGCTGTACACTATGTATTTTTCAGAAATGTTTTATGATGAATAATTAGGTATTTGACGTTGGTGTCTGTAATTATTATGGCTGCTTTCGGTGCAATTTCTGATTGTAGCTGCAATGTAAACTATGATTTATACCTGAAATATGCACATTTTTCGAACAAAACATAGATTTATTGTATAACATGTTATAAGACTGTCATCTGATGAAGTTGTTTCTTGGTTAGTTTGGTTGGTTCTTGGTTAGTTAGGTTGGCTTTGTGCATGCTACCTGTGCTGTGAAAAATGTCTGTCCTTTTTTGTATTTGGTGGTGAGCTAACATAAATATACGTGCTGTTTTCGCTGTAAAACATTTAAAAAATCGGACATGTTGGCTGGATTCACAAGATGTGTACCTTTCATTGGACTTGGGCTGTATTGGACTTGTTAATGTGTGAAAGTGAAATATTTAAAAAAATATATATTTTGAATTTCGCGCCCTGCACTTGAAGTGGCTGTTGTCATATTGTGGGCGGCCTCGGGCTGCAGCCATAAGAAGTTAACCAATTCAATTAAAACACTCTGCCCATAAATAAGAATTTGTAAGATAATTATCTGCATAAAATGGACAGATACCAGTCTTAAAATCAATCAATCAATAGCGTTTATTCTCGAGAGTACTGATCATAATACATTTTACATCAGGTTATATAATAAAGATGATGTCATAGGTTTTAATGTCCAACCTCCTCTCGGATACAATGGCAATACAGTTCGAGTTCTCATTACTGTCTGCCACCTGTTCAACTATCTACAACCAACTCAAGGTCTTTCCCCTCCCTGGGTAGAGACATCATTCTAGCCTGTCTGAAGATAAACCCATTCTTTTTAACAAGGAACACATAACATTCAACATTTATGAGTTATAATTCTAAGTCAAATGTATACATATTTTAGTCATTAAACACAAAAATCCCGTAACAGTTAGCAACAACATGGTAGCAGCACAAAACATGTCACAAACACTATTGGGCACAGACAACAGACAACAGCACAAAAGCAAGAAGGTAGAGACAACAATACATCACACAAAGCAGCCACAAACGTCAGTAAGTGTCCATGATGGAGTCTTTGAATGAAGAGATGGAGATAAGTGTCCAGTTAGTTTTTTTTCTTCAGTTTTGATATGTGCTGAGAGAAGGACAGTGTACCATCTAGCCATACTCCCAAGTACTTGTATGAGGTGACTACCTCAAGCTCTAAACCCTCAGACGTAGTAATCACACCTGTGTTCCAAGGTTAATAGCAGAGAAAGCTTGTTGGACACTAAGAAAGCTTTGTTGTAGAGCATTTATGACACAATCCAGTATAAGACTACCATCTACATATAAATGGATGAGAGCTTCCAACTTGCCCAAAACATTTTAAGTATCAAAAGTAAAAGTATAAATAATTTCAAATTCATTATAATAAGCAAACCAGACAGCACAATTTTCTTTTTTAATTTACAGATAGCCAGGGGCACAGACAGACATAATTTACAAACAATGCATGTGTGTTTAGTGAGTCCACCAAATACTGATAGATACTGACTGTTACTTTTTATTTTGACCCCCCTTTGTTCAGGGACACATTATTCCATTTCTGTTAGTCACATGTCTGTGGGACTTGTTCAGTTTATGTCTCAGTTGTTGAATCTTGTTATGTTCATACAAATATTTACACATGTTAAGTTTGCTGAAAATAAACGCAGTTGACAGTGAGGACATTTTTTTGTTGTTGCTGTGTTTAGTAAATCTCACTCAAAGCTTTCTTCAAAAGTTGGCAGCCCTGACCTCAGCTGGATTTAGAATACAATATAGAAGTGAAACCTAGCTGAGGATTGACATGACATGGTAGTACCCACAAGGGTGCAGAACACTAGAACCTAAGATTATGATGGCAGAGATACCTCACAGACATCTTACTAGCCAACTGTCCCCACCTTTCGTCCATGCAAACTCCCCTTGATAGCTTTCTGGTGAGAGGTTATCTTGATGGCCTCCACTTGTTGCTGCAGAGGGAATGGAATTCAGTTAAGTTACAGGTTATTTGACAAACACATTACTGTGTTCCCTAGGCCTAGACAGAAAGCTAATGATGGGATTGTGCGATATTAAGTTAGTCCTAAATGTAAGGGAGAGAAGTAAACTTCCATACAAAACTGAAGTGATTGCAGCACATTCGTCCGTCATAACTAGCTAAGTAGCTTAACGTTATATGTTTTTAGTGAAAATAGCTAACAGTTACCAGTCTTGGGCAAGGGTGCCTTACTGTTTCTGCTGGGACAGTCTCGTGCCCTTTATGGTCGCCCGTGAGACACGCGTAGCAGATGCACACTTTGTCAGTGCGAGAGTACAACTATCACCTTGTCGTGTTGTGGACAAACTGTCTCGAAGACGTCCCATGGCCGTCCCCAACTTGTGCTTCTGGTCGAGGTGCGGTTCACAGTATGAGGCACACCAAACATGACTTCGTAGCTTTTCTTTCTCATAAACGGACGTCGCAAGGCACATCTCTTGGCCGGGTGTGATGAGATCATTTGATCTGGTGGAATACTTCTTCTATGAGGTTTAACGGCGGTTGGCATCCAATTTGTTGCATTACCGCCACCTACTAGACTGGAGTACAACTCCCTTACACTTTGCTTGATAGATAAAATGCAATAAATAAATACCCTACCATCTAACACTACACTCACGAATTATATAAAATAAAATGAACCACCCTACTCCACTAATTAAATGTATTTATTCCTACCTCATGTCATCATCCTGAAAGGACTGGAAATCACCAGAACACATCCTGTAACTCTTCTGATGTCAAGTCTTGCACACCCAAATACCTCTCTGCAGCTGCCACCACAACCTCCATTTTCTGCGACTTGCGTTCCATCCCTACCATACAGTTGATAACCATTATCATGAATGCTAAAACATTTTTTTTACCTGTCCTTATATCACTTTTTGTCTTATCCCACTGTACTGGTATATCTACTACTCTCACCACTCCTCCCCCTTAATCCATCTTCCTCTACTTTCTTCACTGCCTCAGCATATGACAACTTCTGCACTACTCTAACCTCAACCTGCCTCTATTGCACAGGACATTTATGATCCCCAGCTCCATGGGCACCCCTACAATTAACACATTCCACTACTTTCCACAATCCTTCAAATTCCTTTGTCTCATGCCCTTCTGCACACTTCTCACACCTTGGACCCTCCCTCCAACACACTGCTGCCACATGTCCATAAGCTTGACATCTGTAACATCGTAATGTATTCGGCACATACGCTCGTACAGGATAACTTAACGTTATATCATAGCTTCACTTTGTCGGGCAAAGACTCAACTTCAAAACTCAAAAGAACAGACAATGACTATTCTGTTTCCCCACTCTCGCCACCCTTTCTGCGTTGCATCAAACGACGAGCATCACATACACCGGGAATCTTTCCCCTCAGCTGGTCAACTTTTATATTTACTGCTACGCCAGTTATCACTCCATTCATTGGAACACTTTTCTTGAGAGCAAAAAAATTCACTTTTCTTACACCCATTTGTTTTACTATGAGCGCCTTCTCCCTCTGACCAGCAGAAACAAAAACAATTATCATTAGACCACTTCTGGTTACCGTCACAGATTCCATATTACCCAATTATTTTTTCACCCACCGTGAAACCACAAATGGATTAGCCAAAAGGCAAGAGTCCACTTTTTCCATAAACTTTACCCTACTGTCACAGACTCATCTTTATCCTGACCCCTGTGCATACCTCAGTCTCCGATAACTTCACCACACCTACCACCTCCGATACTTCACCCTCATTCACTTCTATTTCTCCTCCTGTCTTCAGCTCCCTCTGCTTACACATTCTTCCCTTCTTCTTCATTCTTCCATCTCCCTTTTTTCCACCATTCTTATCTCTCTTAGACCTTCTCTCCCTCTCCATTTCCCTCCATTCCTCCTCCGTTTTCCAAGTACACGTCTCCTCATGATAATACTGCACTACTCCTAACCACCATCTCGTTCCCGCATTTTCCAGGGACTCCATTTCCTGGTCCGGCTCCCGGTGGAATAGGACCATACCCGGGCTTATTTCAGAGAGCACTCCGTAAGCTACGCCCCAGTGAGTAGAGCTAGACATGTTGGTCTGGACAGTGTTGCCAGTAAGGAAAGTAGCTATTGGCTGTCCTAAAAGTCGCTAGAAGTCGCTAAATGACGTCATCACATAATTTGCATATTTTGCCATGTGCATGTATTTGTGATGGACGCTGTAGGAGAGAGGAATAACGCTGTGGGAGAGACAAAAAGTGAGTAAAAACACCCTAAATATGTTTAGAACTACAAATGAACTTTTTTTCTGTCGATTCGTGTTTTTTTTAATGTCACAATTCCAACCCTCCTACTTTATCCGGGCTTGGGACCGACAAAAGTGACCCAACAGAGACACTCTGGTGGAGTTACTTAGTGTTATATTTTATAATTTTTTTTGTTTGTTTGTTTTTAGTTTTTTAGTTTAGTTTTCTTAATTTGGTTTGGTTTTTAACCTTATGGTACACTTAGTAGCCTACAACAAGTCACAGTAAAACATGATGTCACGGCCATCAAAAGAAGTAGACCAAGGTGCAGCGTGGTTAGCGTACATTTTCTTTTATTTAGGTGAATACGCCGACAAAACAATAAACACTACAAAACAAACCGTGAAGCTAAAGGCTAAGTGCCATAAACAAAGTCAACTTCCCACAAAGACAGGTGGGAAAAAGGGCTACCTAAGTATGGTTCTCAGAGACACCGATAGACAGCTGTCCCTGCACGGCCAAAACATAGAAATACAAATAATAGAACATAGAATACCCAACCCATCTCACACCTTGACCAAACCAAAATAGAGACATAAAAAGGATCTCTAAGGTCAGAGCGTGACAGTACCACCCCCCCAAAGGCCGCAAAACCTAAACCTATAGGGGAGGGTCTGGGTGGACATCTATCCGCGGTGGCGGCTCAGGTGCGGGACGCAGACCCCGCTCCACCACTGGCTCACCCCACTTTGGTGGCACCTCTGGTGCGGGGAACCTCGTCGCGGGCCTCGGACTGGAGACCCTCATAGCGGGCCCCGGACTGGAGACCCTCGTAGCGGGCCCCGGACTGGGCACCCTCGTTGCGGGCTCCGGACGGGGCACCGTTGCTGGAGGCTCCGGACTGGGGACCGTTGCTGGAGGCTCCGGACTGGAGAACGTCGCTGGAGGCTCCGGACTGGAGAACGTCGCTGGAGGCTTCGTGCCATGACTCCTGACTGGAGGCTTCGTGCCATGGATCATCACTGGAGGCTTCGTGCCATGGATCATCACTGGAGGCTTCTTGCCATGGATCATCACTGGAGGCTTCGTGCCATGGATCATCACTGGAGGCTTCTTGCCATGGATCATCACTGGAGGCTTCTTGCCATGGATCATCACTGGAGGCTTCGTGCCATGGATCATCACTGGAGGCTTCGTGCCATGGATCATCACTGGAGGCTTCGTGCCATGGATCATCACTGGAGGCTTCGTGCCATGGATCATCACTGGAGGCTTCTTGCCATGGATCATCACTGGAGGCTTCTTGCCATGGATCATCACTGGAGGCTTCGTGCCATGGATCATCACTGGAGTGAGGAGACGTATGGGCAGTCTGGTACGTGGAACTGCCACAGGGCTCACCAGGCTGGGGAGACATACAGGAGGATTAGTTCTGGGCGCAGGCACAGGACTCACCAGGCTGGAGAGACATACAGGAGGCCCTGTCCTTGGCAGAGGCACCGGATACACTGGGCCGAGGAGGCGCACTGGAGGTCTCGAGCTTGGAGCCTGCACAACCCGTCCTGGCTGGGTGGTTATCTTCACCCTGCAAATGCGGGTGCTGGCACAGGACGCACTGGGCTGTGCAGACGTACCGGAGACACAGTGCGCAGAGCCGGCGCAGGATATACTGGGCCGAGGAGACGCACTGGAGGTCTGGAGAGCAGGGCTGGCACAACCCGTCCTGGCTGGATGCTCACCCTAGCCCGGCAGATGCGGGGAGCTGGAATTTAGCGCACCGGGCTAAGAACGCGTACTGGAGACATTGTGCGCTCCACCGCATAACACGGTGCCTGACCAGTACGACGCTTGCCACGGTAAGCATGGGGAGTTGGCTCAGGTCTCCAGCCAAACTCCCCGTGTGCCCCCCCGCCAATTTTTGGGGGGAGTGGCCTCCCGGTCTTTAGTGCCAGCCGTGAACCTGTGTAATCCTGGGCACTCTTTCTCGCTGCCTCCACCTTCCTCTCTGCTTCCAGCTGCTCCCACGGCAGGCGATGCTTTCCCACCAGGATCTCCTCCCATGTCCAGGATCCTTTGCCATTTAGGATGTCCTCCCATATCCAGTCCTCCTGAACACGCAGCTCCTCCTTACCACGCTGCTTGGTCCGTTTGTGGTGGGAAGTTCTGTCACGGCCGTCAAAAGAAGTAGACCAAGGTGCAGCGTGGTTAGCGTACATTTTCTTTTATTTAGGTGAATACGCCAACAAAACAATAAACACTACAAAACAAACCGTGAAGCTAAAGGCTAAGTGCCATAAACAAAGTCAACTTCCCACAAAGACAGGTGGGAAAAAGGGCTACCTCAGTATGGTTCTCAATCAGAGACAACGATAGACAGGTGTCCCTGATTGAGAACCCTACCCGGCCAAAACATAGAAATACAAATAATAGAACATAGAATACCCACCCCATCTCACACCCTGACCAAACCAAAATAGAGACATAAAAAGGATCTCTAAGGTCAGGGCGTGACACATGAACATTTTTAACAATAACATTTTTAACAATTTTTTTGTATACAATCTACATTAACAATCTAAATGGACCAAAAAGAGACATAAGAAAAAACTGTCAATGGCAATGTGAGAAAATTATGGTAACTAGTCTGGCCTGTTTTTTTCCCCAGACCCCCCTTCACACACACACATATGGCAGGTTCTGAGGGAGCTGACTTAAATGAGTAAGCAGCTGATGTGCCAAAAAGCTGCAAAGCATTATCAGGCAGCTGGTGCGCATAGCAAGCCTCACCAGACAGCTTCAGTCCATATCGAATGTACATGATGGAGTTAAGGGTCTGCAAGGACATCCAACTTCTAAGTTTGCTTTTTACCACACTCATCTGGCTGAATACTCT
Source organism: Salvelinus namaycush (assembly GCF_016432855.1). Lineage (NCBI taxonomy): Eukaryota > Metazoa > Chordata > Actinopteri > Salmoniformes > Salmonidae > Salvelinus > Salvelinus namaycush. Next base: position 34,728,758 of record NC_052317.1, on the reverse strand, counting down.
CTCGACTACAGCATTTGAGTGTGGCAAGGACAACACAGACACAGCAGCCATGGCAAGTTCCTTGAAACAGGTTGATATCAGCTGCTTCCCTGAACTTCCAAATCTCACTCCAGAAGCCCAGTGTGTTTTTTGTCTCGTTCCATTTACTAAGATGGATGGCACGCCATTGCTGGACAATCTTGTCTATCTCTGCAGGGGAGTAGCCAAGGAGCTTGGCTATTTTTTCTATTTCTCCAGGGCTCTTATTGGGCTTTAGAGTTTCCTCCACATTGAAAACGGACATGTACTGCATCGATGTTGTCCGGCAGTCTCACCCTCAACTCATTAGTGAGGGAGATGGTGAAGGCTACACACCGCTTTAGGACATTGTTTTCATCCTCAGGCACAAGGTGGAGCTCAGCTGCCTTTGACTCAAAAAGGTAACCAAGGTACGGTTTTGGACTGATGTATCCATCTATTGACCCTTTGAGTACATCAACATTTTCCAGTGAATTCAGCACCCTGCTGCTCACAGACTTGATCAGGCTAACCAAGCTGTCAAGTAGCTTAATTTAAGAGGATCTACTTGCTCTCCCTCAAAAGTCTTGATGGCCACCCAGCAATGACTTCAAAAAAGTCAGATACAATATGTTTTGAGGATCACTGTACATGGAGTATAAAACCTCAGCCATGTAGCAGTGTTCACTTGGTGACTGTGAAATGCAGCCTAAGCTCATCCCACTGGTCCAAAATGAGTGAAACCGCGGGTTCAATGGAGAGCCAAAGTGTTGCACACACCTTGGTTATCTGTAAAGGTTTCTCCCCACAGTTGATGGTCTCATATATGGCCTTGTAGGCCTCCCTGCGCTTTGGAGACACTGAAAACCAGTTATAAGTCTCTCGTACCAAGTACTCCACACCATGGGGGATGGTGTCATTGGAAGCATGACTTACAGCAAGCTGCAGAGAGTGGCACACACAGCAAATAGGAACCAGAAATTTGAGGCCATACTCCTCCTTCAGCATTTTATGGACCCTATTGTTAACTTCTCTCGGGTAGGGGGCAGCATTCGGAATTTTGGATGAAATGCATGCCCAATTTAAACTGCCTGCTTCTCGGGCCCAGAAGATATGATATGCATGTAGCTGGTAGATTTGGATAGAAAACACTCTAAAGTTTCCAAAACTGTTAAAATAGTGTCTGTGAGTATAACAGAACTGATTTGGCAGGCAAAAACCTGAGAAATCCATTCAAGAAGTAGTTTTTGTTTTGTAGTTTTCTATTCAATGCCATTACAGTATCCATTGACTTAGGACTCAGAATGCAGTTTCTATGCCTTCCACTAGATGTCAACAGTCTTTAGAAATAGTTTCAGGCTTGTATTCTGAAAAATGAGGGAATAAGAGCATTCGGAATGACTGGATGCTAAAGTGTCGCAGAGCTTTTTCATGCGCTCGACAGAGAGTGAGCAATTCTTGTTTACCTTTTAAATTGACGACGTTATTGTCCGGTTGAAATATGATTGATTATTTAGGCTAAAAACAACCTGAGGATTGAATATAAACATCGTTTGACATGTTTCTATGAACTTTACGGATACAATTTGGATTTTGTTTGTTCAGCGATAGCTAATGCCATGGTGGCCTCAGCCTTTTTAATTTTTTTTTAACCACAAATGGCAGCTTGTTTTGGGTGGAACTGTTATAAGGCTTTGCCTTTTGAGTATGTTTTTGAGTTGTCATGTGTTTTTTTACATCACTAAGTTTGGCATAGAAATCAGCCTTGTGTATCATCTCCAATAAACGGCTTCAACCAGCCTTTGAATTCAGGGTTTGATTCCCACTCCTTTCTGTATTTTTGAGTGTACAGTTTAGACTGAGACATGATGAGCTAGCCAGCTAGATGTTTAGCTTATGTCACAGAGAGTCACACACACAGTGGACAAGGTGAGTAAGTGACTGAGGCTGTGTGAGTCAAATGCAGTGATTTATTTTTGTGCAATGATTTATTTTAGACAAAGAACATTTTACATTTACATCCCACCCTGAATGTAAGCCAGGGCGGGATCAGCCAGCGGCGGCTTCCAGCATGCACGATTCATTTGCAGTCTGGACGCGGAGGGGTGAACATCTCCTGCTCTGACTGCAGCTGGGAGGGACTGCTGCGTGTGAGGTTCTGAGTTATGCACTACAACCCAATACTATATGTGATTGTGATTGAATACTCAATGTGATTGAATATTAGCAACTGTTGGCCTGGGAGCCTGGGTGTCTGTGTGTGTGTGTGCTGGAAGTAACAGGTAGCCCCAGATAAGTGTGCTGGGAAGCTGTGGTTAGCCTTGAGCGAGAACAGTGGGCTTTGTATGCAGGTGCGAATAGCTCAGACAATGTTGCAGAGCTGTCTGACCTCAGTCTCTGGGGTGAGGGAGCGTAATCTACACAGCAACAGCGCCGGGACACCAAAGAGCGCAAAGAGGCTAGGACTAGCCTGAGCGCCGGCGATAGGCAGGGTGAGTCTAAACCACGCCCAGTCTCTACTCTGACAGGCCGGCTCGGAAGCGGGAACTATCTCTGTCATGAGTATATTATAATATCTTTGTCAGGAACAAGTCAGTTTTTTTGTTCCACCCTGCGGGGTGGTGCAGTGAACCCGTATATACGAAAGTTGCATTTCCCATTTATTACTTAGTTAATAAAAAGTACATAGCATACAATTAGTGACTCATTGTCATACTTGTCCTTATACCAGATTGAATTGACGCAACCCTAACATGCGCGAGGACTGGGCCGCCTGTGAGTGCTTTGGGACGGGGGTGTATCGTAAGAACAATACATGCTTTCACGTCAGAGTCTCCAAAAGTCTCCAATAACACAAGAAAAAGTTTTTTCGCTAGTCGATTTTTTTGAAAATGTGTCGCTAATGGTCTGAATACTCGCTAAATATAGCGTCTAAGTCGCTAAATTGGCAACACTGGGGCTGGGACACGTTTTAATACGATGAAGATCATCAAAGGTTAGTGATTAATTTTATCTCTATTTCTGCTTTTTGTGACTCCTCTCTTTGGCTGGAAAAATGGCTGTGTTTTTCTGTGACTAGGTACTGACCTAACATAATCAGATGGTGTGCTTTCGTCGAAAAGCCTTTTTGAAATCTGACACTGTGGTGGGATTAACAACAAGTTTATCTTTAAAATGGTGTAAAATAATTTTAACTATGAGATGTCTGTTGTTTGAATTTGGCGCCCTGCACTTTCACTGGCTGTTGTCAAGTCGCAGCGCATGTCCAGGCCCGCCTGAAGTTTGCCAATGACCATCTGGATGATCCAGAGGAGGAATGGGAGAAGGTCATGTGGTCTGATGAGACAAAAATAGAGCTATCTGGTCTAAACTCCACTCGCCGTGTTTGGAGGAAGAAGAAGGATGAGTACAACCACAAGAACACCATCCCAACCGTGAAGCATGGAGGTGGAAACATTATTCTTTGGGGATGCTTTTCTGCAAAGGGGACAGGACGACTGCACCTTTTGAGGGGAGGATGGATGGGGCCATGTATCGCGAGATCTTGGCCAACAATCTCCTTCCATCAGTAAAAGCATTGAAGATGGGTCGTGGCTGGGTCTTCCAGCATGACAACGACCCGAAACACACAGCCAGGGCAACTAAGGAGTGGCTCCATAAGAAGCATCTCAAGGTCCTGGAGTGGCCTAGCCAGTCTCCAGACCTGAACCCAATAGAAAATCTTTGGAGGGAGCTGAAAGTCCGTATTGCACAGCGACAGCCCAGAAACCTGAAGGATCTGGAGAAGGTCTGTATGGAGGAGTGGGCCAAAATCCCTGCTGCAGTGTGTGCAAACCTGGTCAAGAACTACAGGAAACGTATGATCTCTGTAATTGCAAACAAAGGTTTCTGTACCAAATATTAAAGTTCTGCTTTTCTGATGTATCAAATACTTATGTCATGCAATAAAATGCAAATTAATTACTTAAAAATTATACAATTTGATTTTCTGGATTTTTGTTTTAGATTCCGTCTCTCACAGTTGAAGTGTATCTATGATAAAAATTACCTCTACATGCTTTGTAAGTAGGAAAACCTGCAAAATCGGCAGTGTGTCAAATACTTGTTCTCCCCACTGTATGTAAATAAATTAATATATATAAATATATATACATTTGCAAAAAATTCTAAAAACCTGTTTTTGCTTTGTCATGATGGGGTATTGCGTGTAGATTTTATTATTTTTATTTTTAATTTTTTTTTGATTATTTATATATATTGTTTTCTTAGTCACACACACATTTCTCTCCCTTACATGCCTCGACCAAACCTTATTGGACTTTAGTCTAATTATTCTTAATACATTTTACATAGTCTAATAATTACGTTAGTCTAATTATTCTTATACATGTTACATAATCTAATAATTATGTTTCAGGGTGGAATTCTTCAGTCATTACCTTAAACATATAAATTCCCTTATCACTCTCACACCCAAATATTTATCTGCTGCTGCAACTACCACATCTATCTTCTATGATTTACACTCCATCAATGCAGTGCAGTTGATCACCATGGCTATAAATGCAAGAAATCCAACCCTACTAAAATGAATCCTCTCTCGATCTCTCTCTTCAGGCCTACTCACATGGGGGCTCCCAGTTAACTCACTCGCCTCTGCTCTCTTCACTGCCTCAGCATAGGAAATTTTCTGCCCCACTCAAACTCTGGCAATCTCAACCTGTCTCTCTCACAGGGTACTTCAGATCCCACAATTGACACACAATGTTATCTCTATCCTAACTGTACACTCCCTCTGACGATGCCCTCCTGCACATTTCTCACATCATGGGATCTCCCTTCTGCACATTGTTGAAACATGTCAGAATCCTTGGCACCTGAAGCACTCTACCGGGTTCGGAACAAAGTCCCTCACAGAATAACAAATACTACCTAACATGACCTTATCAGGTAGAAGCTCCGTGTCAAAGCTCAACAAGACAGACAGGTTATTCTCAGTTATGCCATTGCCACCGGGTCTATGTCTCACCAAACGGTGGGCGTCACAATAACCAGGAATATTATTTTTCATTTGATCCACCTCTACACTCAACGTTACCCCACTGATCACACCTTTGAACAGCGGCCTGCTCCAGAGAGCAAAGCACGACACAGGTTGAGACACATGACTCGAAGCGCCCGCTTCCTGTGGGTGGCGGATACACAAAAAATCTAATAAATTCCACTTCTCTACACTTTCATAGATGTAACCATTCCCAGTTTGTCCTTTACCCAGCTTTACACAATGTACACTACCATTCAAAAGTTTTAGAACACCTACTCATTCAAGGGTTTTTCTTCATTTTTACTATTTTCTACATTGTAGAATAATAGTGAAGACATCAAAACTATGAAATTACACATATGGAATCATGTAGTAACCAAAAAAGTGTAAATAAATCCCCCCTAAAAAGTATTCTAAATACATCGCAAACAGTCTCACCAGCAAAGCACCCACACACCATAACACCTTCTCCTCCACGCTTTACAGTGGGAAATACACATGCAGAGATCATCCGTTCACCCACACTGTGTCTCACAAAGACACGCCGGTTGGAACCAAAAACCTCAAATATGGACTCCAGACCAAAGGACAAATTTCCACTCGTCTGATGTTCCTTGCTTGTGTTTCTTGGCCCAAACAAGTCTCTTCTTCTTATTGGTGTCCTTTAGTAGTGGTTTCTTTGCAGGAATTCGACCATGAAGGCCTGATTCACACAGTCTCCTTTGAACAGTTGATTTTGAGATTACTGTTACTTGAACTCTGTGGGAAAAAAATTGGGCTGCAATTTCTGAGGCTAGTAACTCTAATGAACGTATCCTCTGCAGCAGCGGTAACTCTGGGTCTTCCTTTCCTGTTGCAGTCCTCATGAGAGCCACTTTCATCATAGCGCTTGATGGTTTTTGCGACTGCACTTGAAGAAACTTTCAAAGTTCTTGAAATTGTCAGTATTGACTGACCTTCATGTCTTAAAGTAATGATGGACTGTAATTTCTCTTTGGTTATTTGAGCTGTTCTTGCCATAATATGGACTTGGTCTTTTACCAAATAGGGCTATCTTCTGTATACCCCCCTACATTGTCACAACACAACTGAATGGCTCAAATGCATTAAGAAGGACAGAAATTCCACAAATGCACTTTTGAGAAGGCACACCTGTTAATTGAAATGCATTCCAGGTGACTACCTCATGAAGCTGGTTAAGAAATTGCCAAGAGTGTGTAAAGCTGTCATCCAGGCAAAGGGTGGCTATTTGAAGAATCTCAAATATAAAATATATTTATACACGTGTTTGGTTACTACGTGATTCCATATGTGTTATTGCATAGTGTTGATGTCTTCACAAATTTTCTACAATGTAGAAAATAGTAAAAATAAAGAAAAACCCTTGAATGAGTAGGTGTTCTAAAACTTTTGACCTGTCGTGTATGAGTCGGTCAAAAAGCATTGATCCACCCTTTCCAAAAATCTCACTCCTACCGATCCTGGTAGGATTCTCAGCGCAAATGTTAGAAGTCTCCACTACACCAGTCGCCACAGGTAGGCCCACTTCATCCTGGTCTGACTCAACCTCAGAGTGCTCACCACTGCCGACCAACTCCATTGTGAGATCCTCGAGATTCTCAAGAGAACAAGACATGAAGGTAAGATTACTTGGTTTGTATTCAGGAGACTAAGGTAGGTACTCAATAGTCGAAGGTGTGTACTCAAATCTCTGATCTTAGCAGCGCCATTCTTAAGCTTTTGTGTAAGGGCATGTTTAGAAACCATAGCAAGCTTTTCACTGGATTAATTTGAAAGATATTGCTACTGTAATTACTGGGAAGCGCTAGCTACATTCAAACATAAAACGCAGGACAGTATGAAAAAATTTGAAGCATCATAAAATTGTGCTTTTCAGTTTCTCACATCATGGGATCTCCCTTTTTGAGTCTGTAAGATTTTGATTTAAAAAAACATGTTCAGATCTGTTTTGAAAAAATTAACAGTCAAAAGATGTCAAAATGATGTTTAGATCATGTTTCCAAAGCAAAGTTCCACCAGGTGACAGCAGTCAGTCAGCCTACACACATATGATTGTAACAGAAGATAACGTGATCATTGACAGCCCAGTCACATAAAACATATTGATGAAAATGCATTATGAACAGTACACACACACACACAATATTACTTTAGCAAGGCCTTCATGAAGTCTTCATCTCATCCCCACCAGGTGGCAGTAGCAACACATGTAATGGATGTGGTATTTGAAATCTGTTTGAATAAAGTTACGGATGCTGCTAATGCTCCTTACAATGGGTAAGTGCATACGTGATTTACTTTGGTGGTGGTGTCACTGGTGTGTCAGGTTCAAAAGCGTTATCCTCCTCTGAGCACATTAAAATCATAATTTTTGACAAATAGTGACGCAGAACATGAATGCTTACACAACAGTTCCATTCCATTATTGTATGACATATTCACAGTCACTTGATCTACCTTATTGTATTCAATCTATTATTTATGTGTTCAAACATTGGACAGTCACATTAAACGAACCATGAAGTACAATGCATGTATTTCTGTGTCTTCCTACCATTATCATTATTTCATGCTCCTTGTCATACGAAACACTACAGAGAACAAATCTCAGACACCCTTGAATAGAGAGGATACAATATCCTTCTATTAGTTATTATTCCAGTCATTTATTTTGTTAACGAACCAATTTTACAGTAGGCCCTGTGCGTGTATATTGGTGGCAGTTTACAGTTTCCCTGTCAACGTGTTTTCTCTCTAATCAGCTGTGCAAATTGAGCCAGAATCACAAGCACACACACACACACACACACACACACACACACACACACACACACACACACACACACACACACACACACACACACACACACACACACACACACACACACACACACACACACACACACACACACACACACAGAGAAACACACACGCACACAAAAAGATACACACCCACACACACACTTTCAAAGGTAATACAAATAAGATTAGTGAGATTGTTTCATTGGAGAGAACATGAAGAAAAGACCACCTGCCAGGCAGGACTCATCTCTTTGAGACACATCCTTTTTTATTAAAATTTACAAAAAAGAAAAGGAAAAATACAACAGAGTAATAAATACACTTTATTCAGCACGCCATCGTGGAATTTTATCAACATCGTGCAGGAGCAATGAAGCCCCACAGGGAGACAAACCTGGGGTTGTCTGGTGAGGTTCAAAGTTCACCTTCCACCCTCCAGAACAAACAAAGAATAGAACCACACACCCCTGAAACACTACATGTAGCTATGTCAAGACCTGCAATTACAATGCACTATATTTTTACTATAATTTAATGGTCTTGGTAAACAGCTTGAGAAATCTCCTGACAATCTGACTTTCCTCTCTGACTCTCTCTGACTTTTTTTTACACACACGCATACACACACGCAAACACACACACACACGCACACACGCACACACACACACACACACACACACACACACACACACACACACACACACACACACACACACACACACACACACACACACACACACACACACACACACACACACACACACACACACACACACACACACACTTCTCTCAGTCCACACAAACAGCACAACTTAACCACAGATAGGATCACACAGCATAGCGCAGCACCACTCCCAGGCAGCTACTCTGATAAATACCCCCCACCCCCCCCCCGACATTATCTACTGCTCTTACAGTTTAGAAACATTCTGGGGTCATATTCATTGATGTTCTCTATAATGTAGACAACATCAGGACTCAGGTAAACTCATAAATATAGATTTCTGCCATACGCTATCTCCCATAGGAGTTCCATGTAGATGTTGTCTGTAGTTGTACCAGTCATATTTAGAGCACAGAGGATGTCTTTGTTTCATTTTAGCTCACAGGTTTTCCCCTAGGCAAAGCCCAGTCAGCTCCACTCAGTCTGCTTGTAACCTATGAGCTTCTACTCTGAATGTAGATGACATTTAGGAAGTGGATACACAGTAAGGTGAGTATGTTGTGGGTAGCTTATATATTACAATCATACGTTATATCATACGTTATATTAGAATCATTTATTATATTTTATATAGCTGTTAGTTTTTTGTCTGAGGACATGAAAAGTTTCTTCAAACTAGTATTGGAGAATTGCTTTATGCTTATGTACTGTATGCATGATAAAATATAATGTCCCCTCAGCTAACATCACGTCACTGAAAAGCAATACAAGCAGTCATTTGAACAAAACATTTGCAAAATAATGCTTTCTTTTATTTTGAATACTGAATAAACAGAAGGTTAGCAAATAATCCAATAATTGAGTTCAGAATATATCACACATTAACAATACATTTTGCATCATCCCAGTCTGAATGCTTGTATACATCTCATTGCCATGACTCTGGTGCTCCCCATCCTTTCTCATCTCATTGCCTTTGGAGAGTAGGCCTAGTTCTTCCTGTGTAACTAACTAGCTAGCCCCAAAGCTCTCATTCTCTGATTGCCTCCTTAGCCCCCCACCCCTACCCCTGTCTTCCCGTTACACTATAGATTATCTGTCGACATACTGTTGGGAGATCAAAGTCTAATTAGGATTGTTAATGAAGATTTAATTTTCTACTTCAAACGAGCCACTGAACACAGAGCAGACAGTGTAACAGAATGAGAATGAGAGGGAGAGAGAATATGGGGAGAGGGAGAGAGAAACAGCAAGGAAAAGATAGGGTTAAATGCTGTACTTGTCTTAAGGACAAGAAGTTTGTGTGACTTACTGTGTTTCCACCCCAAGTTAAAATAACAAAATTTTGTAAATATTTATTTGTTTACACAGATACCATCAGAGGCTGTTATCACACACGCACACACACGCACGCACACGCACGCACGCACGCACGCACGCACGCACGCACGCACGCACGCACACACACACACACACACCATAACCACACACACACACACACACACACACACACACACTGCACATAGGCAGTACTGTAGCTATGGGGGATTCAGTGTGTCAGTTAGGATCAAACAGAATGAGGAATCTCCATGTAGTGGCTTCCCGCTGAACACACACCAGCCCTGCGCTCTGTGATGTAATCCTGCAGCACTGTGTGTAGTGTAGTGTACAGTATATCAGAGGGCTTGCGTAGCCTTCCTTGCCCCTGCAGCACTGCACTGCTTCCCAGGCCCATTCCAGCCCAGCTCTGTTATTAGTTCACTATTATCTATTATTCAGATTAATAATTGCTGTTATTGTTCTGACAGGGAACCTTTCCACCTTCAGTACAGTATTACTGCAGGCAGCGTTTCATCTGAGTGAACAGCCCTGCAGTCAGAGTGCCACACTCAGATGGTAAAATCGACTTGAAACTTGATCCATAGTGTCACGCCCTGACCTTAGTAATCTTTGTTTTCTTTATTATTTTGGTTAGGTCAGGGTGTGACATGGGGGATGTATGTGTTTTGTCAAGTCTAGGTGTTTGTATGTCTATGGTTGCCTAGATTGGTTCTCAATTAGAGGCAGCTGTTTATCGTTGTCTCTGATTGGGAACCATATTTAGGCAGCCATATTCCGTTGGGTATTTCGTGGGTTATTGTCTATGTGTTAGTTGCCTGTGTCTGCACTGTTATATATAGCGTCACGTTCGTTTTGTTGTTTTGTATTAGTTTGGTTAGTGTTTCTTCTTAAATAAATCAAATCAAATTCAAATCAAATTTATTTATATAGCCCTTCGTACATCAGCTGATATCTCAAAGTGCTGTACAGAAACCCAGCCTAAAACCCCAAACAGCAAGCAATGCAGGTGTAGAAGCACGGTGGCTAGGAAAAACTCCCTAGAAAGGCCAAAACCTAGGAAGAAACCTAGAGAGGAACCAGGCTATGAGGGGTGGCCAGTCCTCTTCTGGCTGTGCCGGGTGGAGATTATAACAGAACATGGCCAAGGTGTTCAAATGTTCATAAATGACCAGCATGGTCAAATAATAATAATCACAGTAGTTATCGAGGGTGCAGCAAGTCAGCATCTCAGGAGTAAATGTCAGTTGGCTTTTTTAGCAAGTCCGGTGAACAGGTCAGGGTTCCATAGCCGCAGGCAGAACAGTTGAAACTGCAGCAGCAGCAAGGCCAGGTGGACTGGGGACAGCAAGGAGTCATCATGCCATGTAGTCCTGACGCATGGTCCTAGGGCTCAGGTCCTCCGAGAGAGAGAAAGAAAGAGAGAAGGAGAGAATTAGAGAGAGCATACTTAAATTCACACAAGACACCGGATAAGACAGGAGAAATCCACCAGATATAACAACTGACCCTAGCCCCCCGACACATTAACTACTGCAGCATAAATACTGGAGGCTGAGACAGGAGGGGTCCCTAGTCCCTAGTGACTAGGTCCCTAGTCCTGCACCTCCTAAATAGAAGAATGTATTCACTTCACGCTGCGCCTTGGTCCTCCTCTCTTCCACATTACGACGAACGTGACAGAATAACCCACCACAACCGGACCAAGCAGCGTGAAAGGAAGGAACAGCGCTTTGTGGAGAAATGGACTTGGGAGGAAATATTAGACGGCAAGGGACCATGGGAACAGCCGGGTGAATATCACCGCCCCAAGGCAGAGCTGGAGGCAACGAAAGCCAAGAGGCGGCATTATGAGGAGCTAGCTCGGCAGCGCGGATGGAAGCCTGAGAGGCAGCCCCAAAAATGTCTTGGGGGAGGCACACGGGGGGTGTGGCAAGTTCAGGTAGGAGACCTGCGCCAACTTCCCGTGTTTACCGTGAGGAGCCGAGGATGGAACCAGAGCCAGTCGGGGTGGAATTGGAGGTGAGCAAGGGGAGTGAAGCAGAGACTGTGAAGGAATTAATGGGGAAATTGGAGGAGAGTGAAATGAGGGAGTTGCTGTGTTGGTGCATGAGGCACGACATCCGCCCGACGGAGCGTGTCCGGGATTTGATGTTACCTGAGTCAGCTCTCCATACTCGTCCTGTGGTGCGTGCTAACCGTCTGGTAATGACAGTGCCAGTCCCACGCACCAGGCCTCCTGTGCACCTCCCTGTTCCTTCTCCCCGCACTCGCCTTGAGGTGCGTGTTCCCAGCCCGGTACAACCAGTTCCGGCACCACGCACCAGGCCTACAGTGCGCCTCGGCAAGCCTGAGCTGCCCGTCTGTCCAGCGCCGCCTGAGCTGCCCGTCTGTCCAGCGCCGCCTGAGCTGCCTGTCTGTCCAGCGCCGCCTGAGCCGCCTGTCTGTCCAGCGCCGCCTGAGCCGCCCGTCTGTCCTGAGCCGTCAGAGCCGCCCGTCTGTCCTGAGCCGCTAGAGCCGTCCGTCAGTCAGGAGCCGCTAGAGCCGTCCGTCAGTCAGGAGCCGTCAGAGCCGCCCGCCAGTCAGGAGCCGCCCGCCAGTCAGGAGCCGCCAGAGCCGCCCGCCAGTCAGGAGCTGCCAGAGCCGCCCGCCAGTCAGGAGCTGCCAGAGCCGCCCGCCAGTCAGGAGCTGCCAGAGCCGCCAGCCAGTCAGGAGCTGCCAGAGCCGCCCGCCAGTCAGGAGCTGCCAGAGCCGCCTGTCAGTCCGGAGCTGCCTTTCAGTCCGGAGCTGCCTTTCAGTCCGGAGCTGCCCTTCAGTCCGGAGATGCCTTTCAGTCCTGAGTTACCCCTCAGTCCGGAGCTGCCCATCAGTCCGGAGCTGCCCGTCAGTCCGGAGCTGCCCGTCAGTCCGGAGCTGCCCGTCAGTCCGGAGCTGCCTTTCAGTCCGGAGCTACCCCTCAGTCCGGAGCTACCCCTGTCCGGAGCTGCCCCTCAGTCCGGAGCTGCCCCTCAGTCCTGAGCTGCCCCTCAGTCCGGAGCTGCCCGTCAGTCCGGAGCTGCCCCTCAGTCCTGAGCTACCCCTCAGTCCTGAGCTGCCCCTCAGTCCGGAGCTACCACTCAGTCCGGAGCTGCCCCTCCGTCCAGTGGCGCCCTATACGATGGTCTTCAGTCCGGGACTCGCTGCAAGGGTCCCCGGAGTCCGCACCTTTGGGGGGGGGGGGGGGGGGGGGGGGGGGGTACTGTCACGCCCTGACCTTAGTTATCTTTGTTTTCTTTATTATTTTGGTTAGGTCAGGGTGTGACATGGGGGATGTATGTGTTTTGTCAAGTCTAGGTGTTTGTATGTCTATGGTTGCCTAGATTGGTTCTCAATTAGAGGCAGCTGTTTATCGTTGTCTCTGATTGGGAACCATATTTAGGCAGCCATATTCCGTTGGGTATTTCGTGGGTTATTGTCTATGTGTTAGTTGCCTGTGTCTGCACTGTTATATATAGCGTCACATTCGTTTTGTTGTTTTGTATTAGTTTGGTTAGTGTTTCTTCTTAAATAAATAGAAGAATGTATTCACTTCACGCTGCGCCTTGGTCCTCCTCTCTTCCACATTACGACGAACGTGACACATAGACTATTTATTGGTTTGATTTAGAGTTTTGTCATAAGTGTGTCCATTCATATGAATTGAACACAGATCATTTAATTACTGATGTACAGCATAATAGTGTTTTGTTTGGTTCCTCGTGTTTTCAAGAATCTCCTTCAGGCATTACAGTACATTCTTGCGAATCCCCTTTAGCCCTTACAGTACATTCCTGAGAATCTCCTTTAGCCCATCCAGTACATTCCTGAGAATCCCCTTTAGGTATTACAGTACATTCCTGAGAATCTCCTTTAGGTATTACAGTACATTCCCGAGAATCCCCTTTAGGCATTACAGTACATTCCTGAGAATCCCCTTTAGGTATTACAGTACATTCCTGAGAATCCCCTTTAGGTATTACAGTACATTCCTGAGAATCCCCTTTAGGTATTACAGTACATTCCTGAGAATCTCCTTTAGGCATTACAGTACATTCCTGAGAATCCCCTTTAGGCATTACAGTACATTCCTGAGAATCCCCTTTAGGCATTACAGTACATTCCTGAGAATCCCCTTTAGGCATTACAGTACATTCCTGAGAATCTCCATTAGGCCTTCCAGTACATTACTGAGAATCCCCTTCAGGCATTACAGTACATTCCTGAGAATCCCCTTTAGGCATTACAGTACATTCCTGAGAATCCCCTTTAGGCAGTACAGTACATTCCTGAGAATCAAATACAGTTAAAACCTGTACTGAGCTGCGTTTATATGGTATTATTACAATATAATATGAATTTACATTTCAGTGAACTGTATACTGTCAGTTGTTATTACAATCCCTTTTGTAGAATTTATATAATACAATTAGAATAATATTATTTAATAATAGAGTATTTCTCTTAGTTCCTGTCTCCTGACTTGGGCATGCATACTTGAATCCAATCAAATCTAAACAAAGTCCCTTCGAAAAAATTATAATTTAAGTAAACAAAAATAATCCATTGTATTAGTGTTACTTTTGAAAATAAATCATTCTCCACATTGTGTTTTTCAACACAGGGGAATCACTGTCATTCTGCTAGCCTAGGAGTGCTGTGGGTTTTGTAAATGTACATTATCACGTTCAGTGCACCCTGTCAGGTTTGTTCTATTTCCTGGCCATTTTTGGCAGCCCTCCTGAGCTCACAATGTCCATTTGTCACCGGGCGAACAAGCAGAAAAGTATCTTGTATCTTCTGAAATTGTGTGGTAGCTCCAGAACTATCTGTCCTCCTTTATTGACCTTCGGTCCCCTGTCTAGAGTGGAGCCAATCAGAACAGACAAGGTGTTTCTATCTCTGGTTCTGAAGAGATTTCAAATACTTTTTACGTTGCTAACTCAACCCACAGTCACATACACCTACACACATGCACACACTCTCTCACACTCTCTCTCTCACACACCCACACACACACTTTCAAAGGTAATACAAATAAGATTAGTGAGATTGTTTCATTGGAGAGAACATGAAGGAAAGACCACCTGCCAGGCAGGACTCATCTCTTTGAGACACATCCTTTTTTATTAAAATTTACAAAAAAGAAAAGGAAAAATACAACAGAGTAATAAATACACTTTATTCAGCACGCCATCGTGGAATTTTATCAACATCGTGCAGGAGCAATGAAGCCCCACAGGGAGACAAACCTGGGGTTGTCTGGTGAGGTTCAACATTCACCTTCCACCCTCCAGAACAAACAAAGAATAGAACCACACACCCCTGAAACACTACATGTAGCTATGTCAGGACCTGCAATTACAATGCACTATATTTTTACTATAATTTAATGGTCTTGGTAAACAGCTTGATAAATCTCCTGACAATCTGACTTTCCTTTCTGACTCTGAATATTTTTTTAAAAAGTTAACCAGGAATTGTAAGCCCTGGTCCTGGAGTGTCGCTGCGTCTGGAGGCGACTGATTCAACTAATCATGCCTTGATTGGACCAATTTGGTGATTCCTTCCCTTTTCTCCGGAGGTGACAATCAGTTCAATCAAGTAGTTTAGTGACAGCACCACTCCAAGCCAAGGCCTCTCCAGATTTAGATCAATCAGCGGAAGCATCACTCTGACTTACATGCTGACTACACCGGCCACGCGCATCACTCTGACTTACATGCTGACTACACCTGCCACGCGCATCACTCTGACTTACATGCTGACTACACCGGCCACGTACATCACTCTGACTTACATGCTGACTACACCGGCCAAGCGCATCACTCTGACTTACATGCTGACTACACCGGCCACGCGCATCACTCTGACTTACATGCTGACTACACCGGCCACGCGCTCCGCGTGTGCCATCATACACATGTTGATTTTGTATATCCCCACCAGATGTGACCATAACACGCATGTTAAAATAACAAAAACCAACTGTGCACCAACTATATTAACTTGGGGACAGGTCAAAACAGACATGAGACGGTCATGGACATTAAGCTAGATAGCTGTTGCTAGCAGTTTTGTCCTGGGAGATGAACATTGGGTTGTTATTTTTACCTGATCATGCATATGGTCCCCATTTTAGCTGGTTCTTTGTCAAATTTTGACCCAGATCATACAAAAATCATGTGTTAATCCACAGATAAAAAGGGAAACCTAGATAGGTTTTAGTTATATTTGATTAATATCTTTCAATAAACCACGTGAGTTTGTGTCATCCTGATATTCAATAACGATGGTACTTGCAGCGCGTGTAGCAAGTTCTATTTTAGCGCTTGGCTACGCAGACGCCCATTCACATGCTCGAGCAGTGTGGGGAAAAGATTGAATAACATGTATGTGTACATTTATTTTGCAACTTAGCCGGCGAGGCGTGAACTACATAGCATACTGCACAGTGTATGAAGGTGTTTTACAGGTGTGTGGTTATTCCCTGAGTGGGTTTTGACTCAGGTGGAGGCTGCTGAGAGGACAGCTCATAATAATGGCTGGAATGGAGTGAATGGAATGGTATCAAACACATGAAAACCCCAGAAATATGTGTTTGATTCCATTCGCTCCATTCCGGACAATATTATGAGCCGTCCTCCCCTCAGCAGCCTCGACCCTGTTTGAATACATTCAAAATGCATCCTGTCTTGCTCCCATCCTTGAATTAATTATCACTGATCTGACACAATTTCAAAAGGTGAAAGTAAGGGTTCCCTTTCAAAGCCTTGACTAATCAGAGATCACGCTTAGGAATGGACGACAATACGAAAAAGTATGAAAAATGTATGCACTAATTACTGTAGGTCGCTCTGGATAAGAGCCTCTGCTAAATGTCTAAAATGTCAATGTAAATGAAGGTAGGGTGTATTTTTTTTAGTATTCCAACAGGACCTCACACAGTGTGAATGGGGTCAGGGTTGTAGAGATTGTGGCTCAGGTATGGGGAAGTGAGTGTGGTCTCTATGGTGATTGTGTAGACTTTCTCTTTTCACCAGGGGGTTTGTCACAACCTGAGCCAATGTTAAGTTAACAGTGCAAAACTTTTGGAGATGGTACATAAAGTACAAGCTGACAGCAGTCTCTGTGGGCTGCTTTGTGTCCCCGTAAAATGTTCCACATTCATTTCTGGGGTGAGCAATAGCTATATATATATTCTTTGTGAGCAATAGCTATAAATATATTCTTTGGGGTCATTTCCATTACAACTCCAGTCAATTCAGGGATTGTGACAATTGAATTGGAGAATAGAACACTGCATAGGAGAGTTTTCATGGTCCAGTTCAATGGTGTTCCATTGAAATGCAATTCATCTAAATGCTGGTCTACCGCTGAAATGCTGGCTTGGAAATCTACCTCACATAACCTTGCATGCAAGGCTTTTAGGTTGTAGTCAGATGCATGGCTGTAGAGGACAACTAGTGAGCATGTTCTGTAGGCTACAACACTTTTTGCCAGGTTAAAGACAGAGCACTAATGTATTTTATTTAATACTTGGCTTTTCCATGAGAACCTGGGTTTAGCACACGACTCTATAGAGTGGTCTGCCCTAATGTAAAATACATGGTGCTGTCCAGTTAAGGTCAGGTCAAGTCCGTTCTAAAATGAATCCAGGTCAGGTCTAGTCTCAAAAGTGCTCCGTTTGAACGTGACAGTTTTTTTTACACTTATTTTTTTTACACAAGTATCTTCTCTTTTAACAATTGTATTCTGTGATATTTACAAATGCATATACATAGAGTAGAACATTAGTTATTTCCCATAGACACCAACTTTATTATTTGACATTATTCATAGTCTAGTATTGAACGTCACACAGTATAAAAGTGCATTCCAGCTGAAAACCAGCTCATCCTCATCCAGACCTCACTACCCCAGTCACTACCGCAGTCACTACCGCAGTCACTACCACAATCACAACCCCAGTCACTACCCCAGTCATTTCTGTTCACTGGGTCTGCTGGTTTCCATTCTGACACAACTCTTCACTGATAAATGGAAGTTATGGATTGGACAGTTAAACATGTTCAGAGTGTGAATTGGTTGGCGTTTGGTTAAGATTGTGCTAAAATCATGCAGACTTGGTCCTCAAGAAATGTTGATTTAATAGGGCGAGGTTTTGCATAAAACATTTACAAATGTCTCTCCTCTCCTCCCTACATACAGACTTAGAAGAGATTTATTTTTCATCACTTTATACGCAGAATCAATACATCTTGTAATACTTTTGCTTTAGTTTCATTTAACCTTTATTTAACTAGGCAAGTCAGTTAAGAACAAATTCTTATTTTCAATGACGGCCTACCAGGGAACAGTGGGTTAACTGCCCTGTTCAGGGGCAGAACAACAGATGTTCACCTTGTCAGCTCGGGGATTCGATCTAGGAACCTTTCGGTTACTGGCCCAACGCTCTCACTAGGCCCCAATAGTGATTTACTATACAATCAATGCCTGATAACACGAGTGAGTATAACACTGTGTGTGTGTGTGTGTGTGTGTGTGTGTGTGTGTGTGTGTGTGTGTGTGTGTGTGTGTGTGTGTGTGTGTGTGTGTGTGTGTGTGTGTGTGTGTGTGTGTGTGTGTGTGTGTGTGTGTGTGTGTAAACAACATAACTCTCAGCTAAGCCAGGGAAGATCATATCCCTAAATCATTTACATTTTTCACAATGTCTATTTTCCAGTGATGTGTTAGAGAGAAAATAATATTTTTAAAGGTTTTAAATTATTCATAGTTTTCAGTAGTGAGTTGAATTATTAACTTTTCTGCCTCTGCAGTTCAAATGAATGCAACAGTTTCTGTACACTCAGTTTCTCTCTCCCTCTCGATCTCTTTCCCCCCTCTATTTCCTCTCCATCTCTGTTCATATTATATCACTTATGTGTGGTACCCTAGTTGAATGTATTGTCTTGCTTGAAGTTCTTTCTTGGATGTTTAGGTTGTTTTTCTTTGTCCAGACCAATTAACAAATTGTTGCTGCTCAGTGGAGAAACACCATGCGCATTGCCTCAGTACCTTTCAACACTTATTGCTTTAAATTACATCAATCACTCCCTACTCCCCCATGCCCTCCCCTTCCCTCCCATGCCCTCACCTTCCCTGGGCTCATTTTTCTCTGTCTCATTTTATTACTCTCCCTCTTCATCTCTCTCTCCTTTGACTTCTCCTCCCATTACTCTAGCTCTGCTTGCCTTTTACCCCTCCTTCATTCTCTCTCCTTTTCCTTCTCCCTCTCAGTCTTTCTTCTCATCTCCAGAGCGCTCCTCTTTCTCCCCCTCCTCTTTTGCATCCTCTTTTTTGTTGTTCCTTACCTCCTTCTCCTCGACTTGATCTTTCTCCCTATCTTGGAACAGCTTGGCTAGTTCCTGAAACTGCGGACCCCACTCCTCCAACCCTCCTCCCCACTCCTCCTTCTCTGCATCCTTTTCTCCCTCACTCTCCAGTGAGCTGAGGGAGCCTGCACGTGACCCTGTACCCTCCAGCCCGTACACCTGCACTGAATCATAGGGCGGCTGTGAAGGGTCAAAGGTGACCTGAGCCAGACGCAGGCGGAGGAACTCACCCACCCTGAGGGCCAAGGAGTGACCACCTGGTACTGGACACCCTCTCCTCGCCTCCATCCCTTGGACCCACCCTGCCCCGTACCCCATGATGCCCCCGTATGCGCCCCTGGCCTGACCTGGGAAGGGCAGCATCTGAGGGGTCATATCCCTCCTTCCTAAAACGTATGCCCCAATACCCACCCTGTCCCGCCAGTCAGCCATGAACCCTTCTGGGTACATCCCCCCGCAAGAAGTCCCGGTCAGAGATATCCCTCCACCCTCCCTGTCCGGCCTGGCCACCACAAAGTTGCTTCCCATCTCTAGCCCTCCCCTCCCCAGGCTCCCGGGGTAATCATGCCTCTGTCCCGCTGCCTCCCCCTGCAGGATGCTGGCGTAGTTGCGGGCGGCTGACTGCTGAGACTGGCCGTCTGGGCAGTTGGTTCCAGGCCCTCCACCACCACATCCACCACCAGAGGATTCTGGTTCAGCTGAACCAGAGCCAGTGCGTTTGGGGGACAGGCCGGCGCGGAAGGCCCTGCGACCCGCCATGGGCAGGGTGGCTGAATCACACACCCAGGCGCCACCGTGACTCTGGCCAGCCATGGAGCCGGAACGGGTCAGGACCAGCGTGTGCTCCCTCTCTCGGGAGAGGGTCTCAGACTGGACCTGCAGGGGACGGGGAGAAGGAGGAGGGTCAGTCCGGGACAGGGCAGGGGAACAAGGAGGAGGAGGAGGGTCAGTCCGGGACAGGGACAGGGCAGTGGAATGAGGAGGAGATAGAGGGTCAGTCTGGGACAGGGACAGGGAACGGTGCTGTTAAGTGGATGTAGAATATAAAGGATAACAAGAGGTGATGTTGAGGTTGAGAGAATTGTAAAAGGAGCGAATGGAGAGATGAATCGGGGAAACAATTAAAGCAGAAAGCCGGAGAGTAAATAAAAGTGCAAATGTAAGAAACGGGGAGAGAAAGGAGACAACGAGAAGGAAGAAAGCAAAAGACAGAGAGACAGGATGAGAATAGACAGACACACAATGAACAAGCAAGATAGAGAGAGTGAAAGAGAAACAGAGTTTAGAAGGTAGGAGAAGCAGGTTAATAACTACAACGAGCTAACACTGTGACCGAGAGGGGGATGAAGAGGGAGGAGGAAATCAACAGACAAAATGTTAAAAATGAAAGAGACAGAAATCTTCCAAAAGCAAAACATAAAAAATAATACATATTCACTATTGTCTGCTCTCAGTAATCAGCAGTGTTAAAATCACTTCAAATGATAACACATTGGTTCGTTCATTCATTCACTTATTGTCATATACGTTGTCGATCTCTTACCCAGTCCACCGAGTCCTGACTGTGGTTCTGCTGCTCACTACTGTTCTCTGTACAGTTGCTCATAGCTCCTCCCCCTCCAACCCTCTCCTGGCTGTTATTGGTCCGTGGCGTCCCTCCATCTGAGGTGCTAACCCCGCTCTGTGGGCCTGTTCCGTCTCTACTCTCTCTGCTGCTCATTTCAGCTGGCCCTACGTACACGGCCCCTGGCTCCAGGGCCCCCACCATGGCCCCCTGATTCTGGATGACCAGAGAGTGGTCTGGGTGGCCCCCAGGGAAGCGGTAGGCCAGCTCAGCCAAGCCCGGCTCAAACTGGCCCCCTGGAGTACGTCGGAGAACTGGCAGGGTGTGGCTGCTGTAGCAGAGGCGGCCGTACAGGGGCCCTCCAGGGCCGGAGTAGGCCGGGTCCAGGGCTGGGTTCTGGGCCCAGTTGTATGCACGGGCCTTGTCCTGGACGTGCTGGGAGTAGCGTCTGGGGGACAGAATATAGGGTGTGACAAGGCTAGACAACATGTTATAGCAGCTTTACATAGGAGCACCCACCAATGAGGGATTGCACAGTATAGACAGATAATCTCACTCAGCACTGTGGATAATGTTGTAGGGGAAGTAGGTGATGCCCAACAAAGTGTCTAATAAAGTGTAATAGTTTTCCTCTTTATTTTTTTTTAGCTAAGAGGCTGATTAGAGCAAGGAGTTTTAAGGCAATCAATGACCTAAGTGGATCAATACAGTCTTAGAAAACTCTTGAGGACTGGAGTTTTGTTTGGGTGCGTTTTTGCACAGCATAGCTTTCAATTAAACACACACACACACAAACACACTGCACCCACACCACACACACTCACATGTTCCTGCTGTCCAGAGTGCGGTATCCCCTGCGTGAGCTGTGGGGGGCGCTCTGGAGCGCTGCGATGTCAAAGGCGGCCGTGTCGGCCTCGCCTCCTCCCTCGTCATCGTAGGTGATGATGTTCTCCCTAACATCGTCCTCCTCCAGGGGAGACAGAGAGTCACGCTTCTGACGTCGCAGGGAGAGGGACAAGGCACTGACTGCTGGAGGGAGGAGAGACGGAGGGAGGGAGGGAGTCAGAGAAAGAGAGAGAGAGAGAGAGAGAGAGAGAGAGAGAGAGAGAGAGCGAGAGAGAGAGAGACAGAGAGAGAGAGAGAGTGTTGGTATATCATATGTCTGTCCTGCATGCTAAAGTCTGTAATTGACATTGAGCCATAGCCAGATAGTCATATAGACATGCATTGTGTACTGGACTAGACCAGTCACATTGGTAATAAAGTGTGCCATTCCCAGTCAAATGCCAATGTAATGTTAGTTGGGTTTGTGTTTCCCAGTAAAATGACTAATCAACTAATCATCAAGTCTTGAATCACGTGTGATAGTGTTGGGTTGTAATGAAAGCTTGCACAACCTCTGGATCTGGTTCTCTGAGACCAGGATTGAGTAACACTGTTGTACAGTATATTTACCCAGCAGAGTGGCGACACAGGCCAAGATGGCCAGCAGGGCGGCAGTGCTGAGCCCAGGGGAGGGGGAGGTAGACTGCTGTGGGACACACACCGTCTCTCTCTCCCACTCCCAGTCTCCCTCCGTCTGCCTCTCCTGTCTCTCCTTCTCCCCAGCCCGGGCCCCTCCTCTCAGGCAGGGGCAGATGGACACAGTGACCGTCCCGGTGGAGGTCAGGCCAGACGTCCCATCCCTTAACACCAGGGGAATGTGTAGCGTGAGGGAGGAGGAGGAGGAGTGGGAGAGGGGCTGCAGTGGTGACAGGAGCAACAGGGTGGCACTGGGGCCTGGAGGAAGAGCGAGAGAGGGAAAAACACAACATGAGAAAAAAACCAGCAAGAAACTCAATTTAATTGAATGAAATCTCTACCATTTAATGTTATTCTCATAGCTTCCCACAGCTTCCCTCAAAGGATGTGTCAGAGTCCATTGGGAAAATATGGATTTCCAGTAGAGGAAAAGGTAAACAACAGGGAAAATACAAAGGGGAGAGAGAGGAGAGAGAAGTAGGGGGAAAGAATGAGACAGACAGAGAATGGGAGGAGAGAGAGGTAGGGGGAAAGAGGTAGAGACAGAGAGCGAGGAGGGGAGAGAGAGACATACAGAGAATGGGAGGAGAGAGAGGTAGGGGGAGAGAGTGAGACAGACAGAGAAGGGGAGGAGTGAGAGGTAGGGGAGAGAGTGAGACAGACAGAGAAGGTGAGGAGAGAGAGGTAGGGGGAGAGAGTGAGACAGACATAGAAGGGGAGGAGTGAGAGGTAAGGGAAAGAGTGAGACAGACAGAGAAGGGGAGGAAAGAGAGGTAGGGGGAGAGAGTGAGACAGACAGAGAGAGGAGGGGGTAGAGGGAGAGAGTGAGAGAGAGAGAAGGGGAGAAGAGAGAGGTAGGGAGAGAGAGGTAGAGACAGAGAGAGAGAGGGGAGAAGGTAGAGCGAGAGAGCGAGACAGAGAGAGGGGGAACATGACAGGAAGTGTGTGGGAAAGAGTGAAACATAAAGAAAGAAAGAGAGAGACTATACCTCCACTGTCCCTAATGCTGAAGTTGAGGGCGAAGCTGGACTCTGGAGGGATGTTGAAATATACAGCACTGTCATTCCCTCCCTCATCTCGATCAATGGCACGCAACACCTGCACCACCTGAAAAGAAGAGACAGAGTGAGAGACCAGACACAGAAAAGGAGGTGTGAAGGGAGGATTGGGGAGGAAGGAGGAGAGGAGTGAGAGAGGAGGAGGGGGAATGATTGGGAGGGTGAAGGAAGGTTGGGGGGGAGAGAGAGACAAGGAGAGAGAAAATAGTAAGATAGCATTGGAGAGGTAAACAAGATAGGAGGGGGAGGGAATAGAGAAGATAATAGAGATATAGAAAGAGTATTTTGTAACAACGCATGACTTTAACTACCGTTCACATCCCTGTGTGCCCTCAGCATTTACCTCGAAACAAACAAATAGGCTCTGCTAGATAAAACCTCTCAAATCAAGAAGGAAGTAATTATATCTAACCTTAACTGTGAAGGGAATTCCTGGGTTGGCTTTCAGTATATAATCTATGAAGATTGGGTTCCGACTGTAGAGAAGAATTTAGGAAATAAATCCTAATATTCTATCTAGTGAATATTATCTCAGCTGAAACCCCTGGGACTCTCTTAAACACTGCCTGTGGCGAAAAGGCAATACAACACCTCTTTAATGGCCTTTAGAGTGCAGTGATTCAGACCTAGAATAAGATGTTAGGACGTTTCTGAGTTATGCAGTCGCTAGGGCTTTCACTTTGAAAGGGTTTTTAAATTATAACACTTTATTATTTTGTGTGCTACAATGTCCTTATTAAAACATGTATTCTTTTAAGATGCATTATACATCAATTGGCTGATGGGTTTCTTCCCTGCAAGACGGTTGCTGAGACAGAAATACAAAGACACGTGAACTCAAAAGAGGGCATGAAGCCGGACACAGATAGAACAAACTGATAGACAAAGACAACATGTTAATGGAAAGAGACAACATGGAAACATGATAAAAGCAAAGGAGGAACGGAAG
Source organism: Salvelinus namaycush (assembly GCF_016432855.1). Taxonomy (NCBI): domain Eukaryota; kingdom Metazoa; phylum Chordata; class Actinopteri; order Salmoniformes; family Salmonidae; genus Salvelinus; species Salvelinus namaycush. The sequence goes on along the minus strand of NC_052317.1, from coordinate 34,704,411 downwards.
TGTGGATAAAATGATAGACGGAGTTTTCACATACTGTAAGCACACACCACGCCACACCACACACACATACATACACACCCACTCTGACCTGTCCAGTGGCTGATGAGTCACACATGGCTGCTGTGTACTGTCTGTCCAGCTCGGGCGCATTGTCATTCAGGTCCAGCGTCTCTATGGCAACCACCACTCTGGACACCTGGCTGGGGTTGTCTGGGGGAGAGGAACCAGGAACAGCTGTGTCTCAACAGAGAGCATTCCAAGACCGCGGAGTGGCCAACACATCTCAACTCTGCTTCTCAATCCACTAGTGTGTCCTCGTGATCTAGCCTACAGGGTTGCCTGTGGTAGGTTCAGATCTGAAGTAAACATAGCATTTGTTATGTGATGTTTTAGAAATCTGGCTAAATCTGCAGGTGATTGGTATGTTTTAGTATAGAGCGTTGGAATTAGTGCCTCCATCCCTCTCTTTCTACACCAAACAGTATTTTCAAAGCTCCAGCAAAGGCGATATGTAAGGTGAGCTGACATGCATGCAAAGCAGTCATACCAGGGCGCAGTTTAAATGGACTGGGACAGAGTCCAAGCTGCATTCACGCACTCATACGCACACACCCTTTGAAATACACCAACTCACAATTTGGACTGCACACACGAGTCGATACACACATTTCGGGCCGCACACACACATAAATGCACACACACACACACATTTTGGCAGCACACAATACATTCTCTTTGGACTGTGTTCACACTCAGTAACACCATGTTATGGACTGGAGCCATGGGTCCACATTGCAATGAGCTCCCAGTGTATTGGCAGGAGGGGAGTGGAGAGGATAGGAGAGGGGAGAGGAAAGGAGGGGAGGGGAGAGAAAAGCAGAGGAGAGGAGAGGAGAGGAGAGGAGAGGAGAGGAGAGGAGAGGAGAGGAGAGGAGAGGAGAGGAGAGGAGAGGAGAGGAAGAGGAGGAGAGGGGAGAGGAGAAGAGGAGGAGAGGGGAGAGGAGAAGAGGAGAGGAGAGAAGAGGAGAGGAGAGGAGAGGAGAGGAGAGGAGAGGAGAGGAGAGGAGAGGATAGGGAAGAGGAGAGGAGAGGGAGGGGGAGAGGGAGGGGGAGAGGAGAGGAGAGGAGAGGAGAGGAGAGGAGAGGAGAGGAGAGGAGAGGAGAGGAGAGGAGAGGAGAGGAGAGGAGAGGAGAGGAGAGGAGAGGAGAGGAGAGGAGAGGAGGATAGGGAAGGGGAGAGGAGAGGAGAGGAAAGGAGAGGAGAGGAGAGGAAGAGGAGGATAGGGAAGAGGAGAGGAGAGGAGAGGAGAGGAGAGGAGAGGAGAGGAGAGGAGAGGAGAGGAGAGGAGAGGAGAGGAGAGGAGAGGAGAGGAGAGGAGAGGAGAGGAGAGGAGAGGAGAGGAGGGGAGGGGAGAGGAGGGGGAGGGAGAGGAGAGGATAGGGAAGAGGAGAGGAGAGGAGGGGAGGGGAGAGGAGGGGGAGGGGGAGGGGGAGGGGGAGGGGGAGGGGGAGAGGAGAGGAGAGGAGAGGAGAGGAGAGGAGAGGAGAGGAGAGGAGAGGAGGATAGGGAAGGGGAGAGGAGAGTAAAGGAGGGGAGGGGAGGGGAGAGGAGAGGAGGGGAGGGGGAGAGGAGAGGAGAGTGGCTTCCCCTGGCCACTGAGTTGAGAACGGCTCTCCCGGAGTCAGATAGCAATACTGATCCTGCCGCCAATGGTCTGTTTAACTGATAGAGCTCATTATTCAACTCTGGCAGCAGCATTCACACTACTGAAGACCCACTGCAACGCTGGCCCGTAGCACTGCTTAAATAAAGACCAGCACTGTCACCACACTAACCACTACTGTTGCTACCACCAGTGGTGTGTATTCATGGATGCCAAGGGAAGCTTCCCCAAGAAAAAAAGAAAAATGTATCTTACTACTGTTTCATAATTTTCCTTCAATTCACAAGAGGCTGAATGTATCTCACAGGAGAAAGCACCCTAGCAAGCGAAACAGCGCCCCTCTGTCTCGGTATGTGTAGCCCATCTATCTGATGCTGTCTGATCAGAAAGAGTATGACATTGTTGCCATTCATAGCATTGAATGCAAGGGAAGCCAGCGAGCATTTGGCCTACCTTGATAAAAAAAAAGTGTAAAATAATAGCCAATCATCATTGAGCTAAACTGAGCGATCTCAACTGTGAAAGGTCCTGGCGCACCAAAAAAAAGTGTCACATGAAAAGCTAAATGTTATTGATAGGAAAAAACTTGAATTGTTGCATCTCGTTGTGTCCTTGTCCTCCGGTGGCTAGATAGCTAGCTAAAATTGTCCTTTTCCTAAATTAGCCATGGATGGAGATAGGGATTTGGACTTTTACTTAATTCTCTGTACTAGCCAATGTTTATAACGCCGATTCTGATCAAACCATACATTCATACATTATGGTGCCCCTGGCCTGAGAGGATGGAAGTTCAATATGTAGCTAGATGTAGAAGGCTAATTAGTTTACTAGCTAACGTTGCCCATGAATGGAAGCTAGGCTAGCGAGCAAGCATTTTAGATAGGTAGCCTAGGACAACAAGTGTGTACTGTTTGACAGAGTAATAGATCTTTTCAGCAACATAAAAGAGAGGAGGATGCCTTGGGAGCAGCTAATGGGGATCCATAATAAATACCAATACAAATATCTTCTTATTGTCTCTGCCTTATGCCTATATATCACGGTGTCAAGGCATATGAACTATCAGGTTATAGAGCAAACAATGCAATTATCACAACACATGTTGTAATATGGCATTTTCTTCTGGCTTGGCTTCCCCGGTGATTTCTGGCTTGGCTTCCCCAGTGATTTCTGGCTTGGCTTCCCCCAGTGATTTCTGGCTTGGCTTCCCTAGTGATTTCTGGCTTGGCATCCCCAGTGATTACTGGGAGGGCTTCCCCAGTGATTTTACCGGCGCACCGCTATTGGCTACCAATGTGTTATGCTAATAGGTAAGACATTAAGGGGTTAATTTAGGATTCTTTAGCTGGTGGAAATGTATGTAAAATGTTTCCTTTTCTGTGACCACTCAATATAAAATGTCATGTGTTTAATTAGGATCTGCTGTTTACCATCCTAAGGTGGTGGCACTTAATTTGATTGCTCCCAATTTCACAGATGGTACTAATACTGCCATAAGCACTGCTACTGTCAGCATGGTTAAAGCAGCGTTACTACTGTCAGCATGGTTAAAGCAGCGTTACTACTGTCAGCATGGTTAAAGCAGTGTTACTACTGTCAGCATGGTTAAAGCAGTGTTACTACTGTCAACATGGTTAAAGCAGTGTTACTACTGTCAACATGGTTAAAGCAGTGTTACTACTGTCAGCATGGTTAAAGCAGCGTTACTACTGTCAGCATGGTTAAAGCAGTGTTACTACTGTCAGCATGGTTAAAGCAGCGTTACTACTGTCAGCATGGTTAAAGCAGTGCTACTACTGTCAGCATGGTTAAAGCAGTGTTACTACTGTCAGCACAGTTAAAGCAGCGTTACTACTGTCAGAATGGTTAAAGCAGTGTTACTACTGTCAGCATGGTTAAAGCAGTGTTACTACTGTCAGCATGGTTAAAGCAGCGTTACTACTGTCAGCACAGTTAAAGCAGCGTTACTACTGTCAGCATGGTTAAAGCAGCGTTACTACTGTCAGCATGGTTAAAGCAGTGTTACTACTGTCAGCATGGTTAAAGCAGCGTTACTACTGTCAGCATGGTTAAAGCAGTGTTACTACTGTCAGCATGGTTAAAGCAGCGTTACTACTGTCAGCACAGTTAAAGCAGCGTTACTACTGTCAGCATGGTTAAAGCAGTGTTACTACTGTCAGCATGGTTAAAGCAGTGTTACTACTGTCAGCACAGTTAAAGCAGCGTTACTGTCAGCATGGTTAAAGCAGTGCTACTACTGTCAGCATGGTTAAAGCAGTGCTACTACTGTCAGCATGGTTAAAGCAGTGCTACTACTGTCAGCATGGTTAAAGCAGTGTTACTACTGTCAGCATGGTTAAAGCAGTGCTATTACTGTCAGCATGGTTAAAGCAGCGTTACTGTCAGCATGGTTAAAGCAGTGCTATTACTGTCAGCATGGTTGAAGCCGTGTTACTACTGTCAGCATGGTTAAAGCAGTGTTACTACTGTCAGCATGGTTAAAGCAGTGCCACTACTGTCAGCATGGTTAAAGCAGTGCTACTACTGTCAGCATGGTTAAAGCAGCTCTACTACTGTCAGCATGGTTAAAGCAGCGTTACTACTGTCAGCATGGTTAAAGCAGCGTTACTACTGTCAGCATGGTTAAAGCAGTGCTACTACTGTCAGCATGGTTAAAGCAGTGCTACTACTGTCAGCATGGTTAAAGCAGTGCTACTACTGTCAGCATGGTTAAAGCAGTGCTACTACTGTCAGCATGGTTAAAGCAGTGTTACTACTGTCAGCATGGTTAAAGCAGCGCTACTACTGTCAGCATGGTTAAAACAGCGTTACTACTGTCAGCATGGTTAAAAGCATGGTTAAAGCAGTGCTACTACTGTCAGCATGGTTAAAGCAGTGTTACTACTGTCAGCATGGTTAAAGCAGTGCTATTACTGTCAGCATGGTTAAAGCAGTGTTACTACTGTCAGCATTGTTAAAGCAGTGCTACTACTGTCAGCATGGTTAAAACAGTGCTACTACTGTTAGAATGGTTAAAGCAGTGTTACTACTGTCAACATGGTTAAAGCAGTGCTACTACTGTCAGCATGGTTAAAGCAGCGTTACTACTGTCAGCATGGTTAAAGCAGTGCTACTACTGTCAGCATGGTTAAAGCAGTGCTACTACTGTCAGCATGGTTAAAGCAGCGTTACTACTGTCAGCATGGTTAAAGCAGTGCTACTACTGTCAGCATGGTTAAAGCAGTGTTACTACTGTCAGCATGGTTAAAGCAGCGCTACTACTGTCAGCATGGTTAAAGCAGCGTTACTACTGTCAGCATGGTTAAAGCAGTGCTACTACTGTCAGCATGGTTAAAGCAGTGCTACTACTGTCAGCATGGTTAAAGCAGTGTTACTACTGTCAGCATGGTTAAAGCAGCGCTACTACTGTCAGCATGGTTAAAGCAGCGTTACTACTGTCAGCATGGTTAAAGCAGTGCTACTACTGTCAGCATGGTTAAAGCAGTGTTACTACTGTCAGCATGGTTTAAGCAGCGTTACTACTGTCAGCATGGTTAAAGCAGTGCTACTACTGTCAGCATGGTTAAAGCAGTGTTACTACTGTCAACATGGTTAAAGCAGTGCTACTACTGTCAGCATGGTTAAAGCAGCGTTACAACTGTCAGCATGGTTAAAGCAGTGCTACTACTGTCAGCATGGTTAAAGCAGTGTTACTACTGTCAGCATGGTTAAAGCAGTGCTACTACTGTCAGCATGGTTAAAGCAGTGTTACTACTGTTAGAATGGTTAAAGCAGTGTTACTACTGTCAGAATGGTTAAAGCAGCGTTACTACTGTCAGCATGGTTAAAGCAGTGTTACTACTGTCAGAATGGTTAAAGCAGTGCTACTACTGTCAGCATGGTTAAAGCAGTGCTACTACTGTCAGAATGGTTAAAGCAGTGCTACTACTGTCAGAATGGTTAAAGCAGTGTTACTACTGTCAGAATGGTTAAAGCAGTGCTACTACTGTCAGAATGGTTAAAGCAGTGCTACTACTGTCAGCATGGTTAAAGCAGTGCTACTACTGTCAGCATGGTTAAAGCAGTGCTACTACTGTCAGAATGGTTAAAGCAGTGCTACTACTGTCAGAATGGTTAAAGCAGTGTTACTACTGTCAGAATGGTTAAAGCAGCGTTACTACTGTCAGCATGGTTAAAGCAGTGCTACTACTGTCAGAATGGTTAAACCAGTGCTACTACTGTCAGAATGGTTAAACCAGTGCTACTACTGTCAGCATGGTTAAAGCAGTGCTACTACTGTCAGCATGGTTAAAGCAGTGCTACTACTGTCAGCATGGTTAAAGCAGCGGTACTACTGTCAGCATGGTTAAAGCAGTGTTACTACTGTCAGAATGGTTAAAGCAGTGTTACTACTGTCAGCATGGTTAAAAGCATGGTTAAAGCAGTGCTACTACTGTCAGCATGGTTAAAGCAGTGTTACTACTGTCAGCATGGTTAAAGCAGTGCTACTACTGTCAGCATGGTTAAAGCAGTGTTACTACTGTCAACATGGTTAAAGCAGTGTTACTACTGTCAGCATGGTTAAAACAGTGCTACTACTGTCAGCATGGTTAAAGCAGTGCTACTACTGTCAGCATGGTTAAAGCAGTGTTACTACTGTTAGAATGGTTAAAGCAGTGTTACTACTGTCAGAATGGTTAAAGCAGCGTTACTACTGTCAGCATGGTTAAAGCAGTGCTACTACTGTCAGAATGGTTAAAGCAGTGTTACTACTGTCAGCATGGTTAAAGCAGTGTTACTACTGTCAGCATGGTTAAAGCAGTGTTACTACTGTTAGAATGGTTAAAGCAGTGTTACTACTGTCAGAATGGTTAAAGCAGTGTTACTACTGTCAGAATGGTTAAAGCAGCGTTACTACTGTCAGCATGGTTAAAGCAGTGCTACTACTGTCAGAATGGTTAAAGCAGCGCTACTACTGTCAGAATGGTTAAAGCAGCGTTACTACTGTCAGCATGGTTAAAGCAGTACTACTACTGTCAGCATGGTTAAAGCAGTGTTACTACTGTTAGAATGGTTAAAGCAGTGTTACTACTGTCAGCATGGTTAAAGCAGTGCTACTACTGTCAGAATGGTTAAAGCAGTGTTACTACTGTCAGAATGGTTAAAGCAGTGCTACTACTGTCAGAATGGTTAAAGCAGTGCTACTACTGTCAGCATGGTTAAAGCAGTGCTACTACTGTCAGCATGGTTAAAGCAGTGCTACTACTGTCAGAATGGTTAAAGCAGTGCTACTACTGTCAGAATGGTTAAAGCAGTGTTACTACTGTCAGAATGGTTAAAGCAGCGTTACTACTGTCAGCATGGTTAAAGCAGTGCTACTACTGTCAGAATGGTTAAACCAGTGCTACTACTGTCAGAATGGTTAAACCAGTGCTACTACTGTCAGCATGGTTAAAGCAGTGCTACTACTGTCAGCATGGTTAAAGCAGTGCTACTACTGTCAGCATGGTTAAAGCAGCGGTACTACTGTCAGCATGGTTAAAGCAGTGTTACTACTGTCAGAATGGTTAAAGCAGTGTTACTACTGTCAGCATGGTTAAAAGCATGGTTAAAGCAGTGCTACTACTGTCAGCATGGTTAAAGCAGTGTTACTACTGTCAGCATGGTTAAAGCAGTGCTACTACTGTCAGCATGGTTAAAGCAGTGTTACTACTGTCAACATGGTTAAAGCAGTGTTACTACTGTCAGCATGGTTAAAACAGTGCTACTACTGTCAGCATGGTTAAAGCAGTGCTACTACTGTCAGCATGGTTAAAGCAGTGTTACTACTGTTAGAATGGTTAAAGCAGTGTTACTACTGTCAGAATGGTTAAAGCAGCGTTACTACTGTCAGCATGGTTAAAGCAGTGCTACTACTGTCAGAATGGTTAAAGCAGCGTTACTACTGTCAGCATGGTTAAAGCAGTACTACTACTGTCAGCATGGTTAAAGCAGTGTTACTACTGTTAGAATGGTTAAAGCAGTGTTACTACTGTCAGAATGGTTAAAGCAGTGTTACTACTGTCAGAATGGTTAAAGCAGCGTTACTACTGTCAGCATGGTTAAAGCAGTGCTACTACTGTCAGAATGGTTAAAGCAGCGCTACTACTGTCAGAATGGTTAAAGCAGCGTTACTACTGTCAGCATGGTTAAAGCAGTGCTACTACTGTCAGAATGGTTAAACCAGTGCTACTACTGTCAGCATGGTTAAAGCAGTGTTACTACTGTCAGCATGGTTAAAGCAGTGCTACTACTGTCAGCACGGTTAAAGCAGCGTTACTACTGTCAGCATGGTTAAAGCAGTGCTACTACTGCTGGTCCTGTAGAACATATAGAAGCCATCAAGACATAAAGTAAAGCTGCTTTGTGGAGTGTATTGTACTTCAACTCTCTACAGCTTTTCATGCTTTGGGGGAGAGTGAATGTGCAATGACTGGGGTCAGGAGATTTTCCTGATCATGTGACCGGAATAGAAAAACGAAGTGCCTGAGTAGAGTTGCAAAATTCCTGGAACTTTCAATAATGTCCCGGTTTTCCAGAAATCCTGGTTGAAGGATTACGGATTTTCTGCTTATTCCCTCCTGATTCCGTCTTTCTGGGAATCTTTTAACCGGGATTTCGGGAAAAAAATGCCAATTTATTGAAAGTTCAAGGAATTTTGCAATCCTAGGCCCGAGTCATATGCTATAACTAGTGCAGAGTTATTCCTGGTAAGGTCAAAACGCCTAGCTCTAAATTATGACATAGTTGTGCCCTCTGACCTCTCTGCATGGCGATGACGGTGATGTTGTGCCACTGCTCACGCTCACGGTCCAGCTCCATTACCGTGGTGATGAGGCCGCTGTCTGCGGTGATACGAAACAGAGCCTCCTGGTCTGACTGGGGATCAATAGAGAATCTGGGAGAGATGGAGAACGGGAGGAGGGAGAGAAAGAGGAGGGTGGGGGAGGGATAGGGGAAGAAGAGGCGGCGGGGGAGAGGGAGAGAGAGAAAGGGGTGGAGGAATGGGAGAGAGGGACACAAGGGACAGAGTGAGACCAAGATAGAGAGCGAAAGCAGGAGAGGGGGAGAGGGAGAGAGAAAGATAAGGATGAGAGGATATAAATGGCCAGGGAATTAATATCACAGATTATCGTAGTCGATACGAGCTCACTTGAAGTAGAGCTGATTTATCGAAATATCTCAATGAACGTTGTAACTACCGTTCCACCACACATTGCCCTTTTCCTCCTCTCTATCGCTCTGTGAAAACAGGGCCAGCACTCACTAGATCTTTTTTTCTTAAGAGAACATATAATGATAATTTTGCCTTGAACCTTCCTTAGTGTGTGTGTATGTGTGAGAGAGAGAGAGAGAGATTGTTTATGATCCAGTCCAGTCCAGCACCTGATGTTGTTGGTGAGTCCAGTATCAGGGTCCACAGCACTAACCCGTCCCACTGTGCAGGCGGGAGGGCAGTTCTCGGACACGTCCATCCGGTAGTGCACCCGGGAGAAACGAGGCGGCTCGTCAGCGTCCAGCACAGCCACCCTGATGGAGGCGCGGTCCTTAAAGGGCCCACGACGCAGGAACCGAGAGTCCACCATGGGGTTCAACACCTCCACGGAGAAGGAGTAGGAGCTACGACTCTCATAGTCTACAGCCTGCAGGGAGAGAGAGAGGTGTTACAGTAGGTGTCTATATGCTGGTTCTGTAGGGGAACATTACCAAGTGGTATTGTATCACGCTTGCTCTTTACAACACCGGTAATGTATTCACGTTCTCGTGTGTGGTCGTGGGTATGGCGTAGAAACATACGCATTTCCATACAAATGCAATAAGCTCACCTTAACAGTGAACATTTCGCGAGGTTCTATATAATTCAGTGGTAGAAACATAAACATTGATCTATTGATCTGGTTAACTATTACATTCACAGATACGTAGTCAGCAGGAAGCTGTGAGGGTTTCATGCTATAGCTCCGGTCTGGTCTGAGTCTGGCGTCTACTGAGAAGTTATGAACACTATAAGTGCTAGCTGAGGTGTATGTCTGCCTGTCTGTCGGTCTATCTGTCTGCCTGGCTCTCTATCTATCTGCCTGTCTGTCGGTCTATCTGTCTGCCTGGCTCTCTATGTCTGCCTGTCTGTCGGTCTATCGGTCTGCCTGTCTGTCGGTCTATCTGTCTGCCGGACTCTCTATCTGTCTGCCTGGCTCTCTATCTGTCTGCCTGGCTCTCTTTCTCTCTCTATCTCTCTCCCTCTCTCTCTCTCTCTGTTTGTCTGGTGTCTGCCTGCCTGCCTGCCTGTCGGTCTGTCTGTCTGCTTGTCTCCTGGTTGTGGTTTCTCTCCACAGCAGGGTTCCTCTAGTCTGAAGGAATGAGTCTGTCTCTGATCAAATCAGGACAGATGATTGCTAGTGAGTGCAAAGCTCTGCCTTGATTACATACTGGAGAGCAACACGGCTGGGTCTGGTTCCAAACAGCTTTCTGAGGTTTTCCTACATGACATGGGCTTCCTGAGCCGAATATTGGATGAAGGCAGTATGATTGGCAGAAAGATGCAGGCTGGACTGGGGATAAATAGACTGGTTAGGTATGAGCAATATTCAAAGCAGAAACTAACTTTGAAGGTCCCTCATGGAGGAAAATATTGATATTTTTCTCCTATTTCTGACCCCCCACTTTTTCATTTTCTCACAGTTGTAAAGAACTGTATTCTCTTAGAATAAATCTGTAATCGTAACAGGGGATAGACTGCAAAAAAATATGTAGTGAGAAAAGGGCAATTGAAGGGCACAGATATTGAAATATAGGCAACACCGGAACATTTCTATGTAGGGAAAAAAGGAAATGTCAGAGAGAGAGAAAGAGGGAGGCAGGAAGGGAGAGGGAGCGAGGAGGTCTATAACAGGATCCCATTAGGGGGAAAGAGAGACAATCTGTCTGAGGAGGAGAGATGTCACTTATACTGTGAGCACACACTCATCACCCCCTCCCTTCCTCTAGCCAGTACTCCATCACCCACTACCTACCTACCTACCTACCTCTCTCTCTCTCTCTCAGGCACTCGATCACCCTCTCCACTCCCCACCTAGTGTTCAGAGGTCCATCTCTGACACCCAGAATACACACTCATCTCTCTCCCTCGCTCACGCTTACAGAAAGCACTTATCACCACCTCCCTTTTTCTTTCTCACTTCCTCTGCTGCTCTCTCTCGCTCTCTCTCTCTCTCTCTCTGTCTCTCTCTCTCTGCTGCTCTCTCTCTCTGTCTCTCTCTGCTGCTCTTTCTCTCTCTCTGTCTCTCTCTGCTGCTGTCTCTCTCTGCTGCACTCTCTCTCTCTCTCTGCTGCTCTCTCTCTCTGCTGCTGCTCTCTCTCTCTGTCTCTCTCTGCTGCTCTCTCTCTCTGTCTCCCTCTGCTGCTCTCTCTCTCTCTCTCTGTCTCTCTCTGCTGCTCTCTCTCTCTCTCTCTCTGCTGCTCTCTCTCTTTCTCTCTCTCTCCATCTCTCAGTACAACCGTCTCTTGTCTTGCCCTACACTCACACTCTTTTTTTGAAATTTGAATTATTTATCTGTAACAATTGCCTTTTGCTTCGGTCTAAGTATGAAATTAATTAACTAAACAGTAAGGTACAATAGTCAAATGGTCATAATTAACTCATCATGCATCAACTATGGTTCATGCGCATGTGTGTGGGTGTGTGTGTGTTCATGTCCACTGTGATCAGTGAAGCTTTAAATGATCTAAATCGGACTCCTTTGCAACCATTGTATATGTTCAGCCTGCAAATGAAAAATGATCTCTTCAACTGCATGATGTTGTATAAGAGCCTTCTCTATCCTGCTGACCTAGCCTTTGTGAGGTCCTACTCGATTATCTACATTATATATCAAAATAATGTCTTCGTCTGACTACTCATTTAAGATGACAGACTTAGCTCTGAGTAACTTTGCAGACAGACATGCAGCTGCAGTACTACTGGACCAGAGTATCTCCTAAATCTCTCCACCACTTTGTTCTCTCTCTACGTCAATTCTGTCACTCGTGCTGTTTGTGTCTTTCCTCCATCTCTCTTTCTCTCCTCTCTCCCTCTGCCCTCTATGTTTACACATCCCATTGTTTTTTATATACAGTTGAAGTCTGAAGTTTACGTACACCTTAGCCAAATACATTTAAACTCCGTTTTCACAATTCCTGACATTTAATCGTAGTAGAAATCCCCTGTTTAAGGTCAGTTAGGATCACCACTTTATTTTAAGAATGTGAAATGTCAGAATAATAGTAGAGAGAATGATTTATTTGAGCTTTTATTTCTTTCATCACATTCCCAGTGGGTCAGAGGTTTACATACACTCATTTCGTATTTGGCATTTAGTATTTAGCATTGGCTTTAAATTGTTTAACTTGGGTCAAACGTTTCGGGTAGCCTTCTACAAGCTTCCCACAATAAATTGGGTGAATTTTGGCCCCTTCCTCCTGACAGAGTTGGTGTAACTGAGTCAGGTTTGTAGGCCTCCTTGATCGCACACACTTTTTCAGTTTTGCCCACAAATTTTCTATGGGATTGAGGTCAGTGCTTTGTGATGGCCACTCCAATACCTTGACTTTGTTGTCCTTAAGCCATTTTGCCACAACTTTGGAAGTATGCTTGGGGTCATTGTCCATTTGGAAGACCCATTTGCGACTAAGCTTTAACTTCCTGACTGATGTCTTGAGATGTTGCTTCAATATAGCCACATAATTTTCCTACCTCATGATGTCATCTATTTTGTGAAGTGCACCCATCCCTCCTGCATCAATGCACCCCCACAACATGATGCTGCCACCCTCGTGCTTCACGGTTGGGATGGTGTTCTTCGGCTTGCAAGCCTCCCCCTTTTTCCTCCAAACATAACGATGGTCATTATGGCCAAACAGTTCTATTTTTGTTTCATCAGACCTTAGGACATTTCTCCAAAAAGTATGATCTTTGTCCCCATGTGCAGTTGCAAACTGTCGTCTGGCTTTTTTATGGTGGTTTTGGAGCAGTGGCTTCTTCCTTGCTGAGCAGCCTTTCAGGTTATGTCGATATAGGACTCGTTTTACTGTGGATATAGATACTTTTGTACCTGTTTCCTCCAGCATCTTCACAAGGTTGTTTGCTGTTGTTCTGGGATTGATTTGCACTTTTCGCACCAAAGTACGTTCATCTCTAGGAGACCAGAATGGGTCTCCTTCCTGAGCGGTATGACGGCTGCGTGGTCCCATGGTGTTTATACTTGTGTACTATTGTTTGTACAGATGAACATGGTACCTTCAGGTGTTTGGAAATTGCTCCCAAGGATGAACCAGACTTGTGGAGGTCTACAATTTTTTTCTGAGGTCTTGGCTGATTTCTTTTGATTTTCCCATGATGTCAAGCAAAGAGGCACTGAGTTTGAAGGTAGGCCTTGAAATACATCCACAGGTACACCTCCAATTGACTCAAATGATGTCAATTAGCCTATCAGATGCTTCTAAAGCCATGACATCATTTTCTGGAATTTTCCAAGCTGTTTAAAGGTACAGTCAACTTCGTGTATGTAAACTTCTGACCCACTGGAATTGTGATACAGTGAATTATAAGTGAAGTAATCTGTCTGTAAACAATTGTTGGAAAAATTACTTGTGTCATGCACTAAGTAGATTTCCTAACCGACTTGCCAAAACTATAGTTTGTTAACAAGAAATGTGTGGAGTGGTTGAAAAATGAGTTTTAATGACTCCAACCTAAGTGTATGTAAACTTCTGACTTCAACTGTATTTCTTTAACTCTCTCTCCCTCTTCTACTCATTCTCTCTACCTCCCTCCATCCTCTATTCCCCTTTCCCTCTTTTCCTTTCTATCCTATGTCCCATTATCTCTCTTCTTCGCTCTCCCTCTCTCTGAGGAGATTAGCACAATCTCTCTTCTCAGTGAGAAAACAACACAGATAATCCTCAGAGTGCTGCTAGCGGTGACCGTGGATTAGCCAGCCGTTTAAAGTGAGAGCATATGGAAATAACGTCTAACCAATGGAATCAAAGTGTCCCCAGGTGGAATCACAGACACACTAGTAGCAGGCTTACACAACTCATACTCCCAAATGGGAGAATGGGGATATTGGGAGAAGACGTGTTAATGATCGTTCTTTACGATGTAGTACACTGTATATTTCCCATTCAACTCCAAATGTTGCTCAGGATCAGTGTGAGTTATAGGCTTGTGTAGCATGCAGCTGTGTAGTCAGCACACTCTGGGATAGAGCCAGCTAGCCGCTTCCCTTAGGCACATGTTAAAGGCTTGGATAGGTATACACAATATGGTAATAGCTCCACCCTGCCCGGTAACAGACTAGGTTACACATTCCTAAAACTGCCTAGGGGGATAAGGGCTCTAAAGGTCAGTTTGTGATTTATGCTGAGGCTTCCTTCAGTCTTTTTCTTCCTGACCACACACTATCACGTGTAAGTACAGGGTATCATGTAAATTAACTCTTTTTGATTACAGCTGTTATAGTTACCACTGGGAGGCAGCAATGCAGAGTAGTAACAAGAGACAACTTGTTGTTTACGGTGAAGAAACCCATACTGTAAACCTTAGATCAGTGTTCCCCAACTGGTGGCCCGCAGGTGGTTTTATCTGGCCCCCCAAGCTTTCTAAGGAAATAAATACATATTTTGGGGATTTGGACATAAGACTGTAAAAACACCAAGAAATCAGCTCCAAGTGATTTGAATTTAAGAAATCTGGTTCCCAAGTATTTTCACACATAATAGAGAAATACATGATCGTATACAAATGTAAGCAAGGTTTAAAATGATTATGCTTTAGTCAAACATTATATCTGTTTGGGTTTATTGCAGTCAATTTGCAGTCTATAAACTATTTGTAATTATGTTCTGGCCCCCAGACCATCCACTCAAGAAAGAAAATCGGCCAGCGGTTGAATCTAGTTGATGATCCCTGGCTTAGAATAACCAGAAAGGGAAGAGGCAGGAATAAAGTGATAAGCAGACCGCTAAGCAGACCGCCTGTCTTTCCGCTTTTGGAACAATGTGACGTTGTTAACACATCCTCATTTTGCTACACAGTGCCTTCAGAAAGTATTCACACCCCTTGACTTTTTCCACATTTTGTTGTGTTACAGCCTGAATTCAAAATGGATTATATAGACGTATATCCTCAACTATCTACACACAATATCCTATAATGACAAAGTGAAGAAAAAAAATGGTTGACATTTCTGAAAATGTAGTGACATGTCAAATTTACATAAGATTTCACACCTCTGAGTCAATACTTTGTAGAATCCACTTTGGCAGCGATTACGGCTGTGACTCTTTCTGGGTAAGTCTCTCAGGGCTTTCCACACATGGACTGTGATTCACTTGTCCATTATTCTTTTCAAAATTCTTCAAGCTCTGTCAAATTGGTTGTTGATCATTGCTAGAGAACCATTTACAGGTCTTGCCATAGATGTTAAAATAGATTGAAGTTAAAACTGTAACTCCATCACACAGGAACACTCACTGTCTTCTTGGTAAGCAACTCCAGTGTAGATTTGGCCTTGTGTTTTAGGTTATTGTCCTGCAGAAAGGTTAATTAATCTCCCAGTGTCTGGTGGAACGCAGACTGAACCAGGTTTTCCTCTAGGATTTTGCCTGTGCTTAGCTCCATTCTGTTTATTTTTTATCCTGAAAAACTCCCCAGTCCTGAACGATTAAAAGATGACCCATAAGATGATGCAGCCACCACTATGCTTGAAAATATGTAGAGTGGTAGTCAGTAATGTGTTGTATTGGATTTGCCACAAACATAACACATTGAATTCAGGATAAAAAGTTAATTGCTTTTTCACATTTTTCATAGTATTACTTTAGTGCCTTGTTGCAAACAGGATGCATGTTTTGGAATAGTTGTATTCTGTACAAGCTTCCTTCTTTTCACTCTGTCAATTAGGTTAGTATTGTGGAGTACAGTGCCTTGCAAAAGTATTCACCCCCCTTGGCGTTTTTCCTATTTTGTTACATTCCAACCTGTAATTTAAATAGATTTTTATGTGGATTTCATGTAATGGACATACACAAAATAGTCCAAATTGGTGAAGTGAAATGGAAAAAATTACTTATTTAAAAAAAAAAAAAAAAAAAATTAAACTGAAAAGTGATGCGTGCATATGTATTCACCCCTTTGCTATGAAGCCCCTAAATAAGATCTGGTGCAACCAATTACCTTCAGAAGTCACATAATTAGTTAAATAAAGTCCACCTGTGTGCAATCTAAGTGTCACATGATCTGTCATTGGATCTCAGTATATACAGTGGGGAGAACAAGTATTTGATACACTGCCGATTTTGCAGGTTTTCCTACTTACAAAGCATGTAGAGGCCTGTAATTTTTATCATAGGTACACTTCAACTGTGAGAGATGGAATCTAAAACAAAAATCCAGAAAATCACATTGTATGATTTTTAAGTAATTCATTTGCATTTTATTGCATGACATAAGTATTTGATCACCTACCAACCAGTAAGAATTCCGGCTCTCACAGACCTGTTAGTTTTTCTTTAAGAAGCCCACCTGTTCTCCACTCATTACCTGTATTAACTGCACCTGTTTGAACTCGTTACCTGTATAAAAGACACCTGTCCACACACTCAATCAAACAGACTCCAACCTCTCCACAATGGCCAAGACCAGAGAGCTGTGTAAGGACATCAGGGAAAAAATTGTAGACCTGCACAAGGCTGGGATGGGCTACAGGACAATAGGCAAGCAGCTTGGTGAGAAGGCAACAACTGTTGGCGCAATTATTAGAAAATGGACGAAGTTCAAGATGACGGTCAATCACCCTCGGTCTGGGGCTCCATGCAAGATCTCACCTCGTGGGGTATCAATGATCATGAGGAAGGTGAGGGATCAGCCCAGAACTACACGGCAGGACCTGGTCAATGACCTGAAGAGAGCTGGGACCACAGTCTCAAAGAAAACCATTAGTAACACACTACGCCGTCATGGATTAAAATCCTGCAGCGCACACAAGGTCCCCCTGCTCAAGCCAGCGCATGTCCAGGCCCGTCTGAAGTTTGCCAATGACCATCTGGATGATCCAGAGGAGGAATGGGAGAAGGTCATGTGGTCTGATGAGACAAAAATAGAGCTTTTTGGTCTAAACTCCACTCGCCGTGTTTGGAGGAAGAAGAACAATGAGTACAACCCCAAGAACACCATCCCAACCGTGAAGCATGGAGGTGGAAACATCATTCTTTGGGGATGCTTTTCTGCAAAGGGGACAGGACGACTGCACCGTATTGAGGGGAGGATGGATGGGGCCATGTATCGCGAGATCTTGGCCAACAACCTCCTTCCCTCAGTAAGAGCATTGAAGATGGGTCGTGGCTGGGTCTTCCAGCATGACAACGACCCGAAACACACAGCCAGGGCAACTAAGGAGTGGCTCCATAAGAAGCATCTCAAGGTCCTGGAGTGGCCTAGCCAGTCTCCAGACCTGAACCCAATAGAAAATCTTTGGAGGGAGCTGAAAGTCCGTATTGCCCAGCGACAGCCCCGAAACCTGAAGGATCTGGAGAAGGTCTGTATGGAGAAGTGGGCCAAAATCCCTGCTGCAGTGTGCGCAAACCTGGTCAAGAACTACAGGAAACGTATGACCTCTGTAATTGCAAACAAAGGTTTCTGTACCAAATATTAAGTTCTGCTTTTCTGATGTATCAAATACTTATGTCATGCAATAAAATGCAAATTAATTACTTAAAAATCATACAATGTGATTTTCGGGAGTTTTGTTTTAGATTCCGTCTCTCACAGTTGAAGTGTACCTATGATAAAAATTACAGACCTCTACATGCTTTGTAAGTAGGAAAACCTGCAAAATCGGCAGTGTATCAAATACTTGTTCTCCCCACTGTATACACCTGTTCTGACAGGCCCCAGAGTCTGCAACACCACTAAGCAAGGGAAACAACCAAGCAAGCAGCACTATGAAGACCAAGGAACTCTCCAAACAGGTCAGGGACAAAGTTGTGGAAAAGTACAGATCAGGGTTGGGTTATAAAAAATATCTGAAACTTTGAACATCCCACAGAGCACCATTAAATCCATTATTAAAACATTGAAAGAATATGGCACCACAACAAACCTGTCAATGGAGTGCTGCCCACCAAAACTCACAGACCAGGCAAGCAGGGCATTAATCAGAGAGGCAACAAAGAGACCAAAGATAACCCTGAAGGAGCTGCAAAGCTCCACAGCGGAGATTGGAGTATCTGTCCATAGGACCACTTTAAGCCGTACACTCCACAGAGCTGGGGTTTAAGGAAGAGTGGCCAGAAAAAAATAAGCAAACATGTTTGGTGTTCGCCAAAAAGCATGTGGGAGACTCCCCAAACATATGGAAGAAGGTACTCTGGTCAGATGAGACTAAAATGGAGCTTTTCGGCCATCAAGGAAAACACTATGTCTGGCGCAAACCCAACACCTCTCATCACCCCGAGAACACCATCCCCACAGTGAAGCATGGTGGTGGCAGCATCATGCTGTGGGGATGTTTTTCCATTCGGCAGGGACTGGGAAACTGGTCAGAATTGAAGGAATGATGGATGGCGCTAAATACAGGGAAATTCTTGAGGGAAACCTGTTTGTCTTTGAGACTGGGACGGAGGTTCACCTTCCAGCAGGACAATGACCCTAAGCATACTGCTATAGCAACACTTGAGTGGTTTAAGGGGAAACATTTAAATGTCTTGGAATGGCGTTGTTATGCTGGTGAATGAGGACCCAAAAGCGACGTAATAGTAACAGAGTCTTTATTCCAGTAATAAACAAATAATGATTCTCCTGGATATTATCAATGGTCAATCCAAAACAGGAACTGAAATCCTCTCGTCAATAGAGAGGAACGACTGGAGACGCGACCACAGACTGCAGGTCGCTTCAGGAAGGCACTGGCCGTAGCTGACATAGACACCTGCTCACACGCAGCATCTGAAGAAGGCAAAGAACACGACAGGGCGGAACAAGGACACAGGAACAGCAAACATCAAACAAGAATCCGACAAGGACAGAAGCGGAAAACAGAGGGAGAAATAGGGACTCTAATCAGAGGGCAAAATAGGGGACAGGTGTGAAAGAGTAAATGAGGTCGTTAGGAGAATGAGAAACAGCTGGGAGCAGGAACGGAACGATAGAGAGAGAGAAAGAGGGAAAGAACCTAATAAGACCAGCAGAGGGAAGCACAGGGACAAGACATGATGAAAGACAAAACATGACAGGCGTAGTCAAAGCCCAGACCTCAATCCAATTGAGAATCTGTGGTATTAAAGATTGCTGTACACCAGCGGAACCCATCCAACTTGAAGGAGCTGGAGCAGTTTTGCCTTAAAGAATGGGAAAACATCCCAGTGGCTAGATATGCCAAGCTTATAGAGACATGCCCCAAAAGACTTGCAGCTGTAATTGCTGCAAAAGGTGGCTCTACAAAGTATTGACTTTGGGGGGGGTAAATAGTTATGCATGCTCAAGTTCAGTTTTTTTTGTCTTATTTCTGTAACGGTTTTCTTCCGTTGGTGAAGGAGAGGACCAAAATGCAGCGCGGCTAGTGTTCAACATGTTTAATAAACAAAGAGACGATAACGTGAACACTATACAAAATACAAAATAACAAACGTGAATACCGAGACAGTCCTATCTGGTGCAGAACAAAAAGACAGAAGACAACCACCCAAAAACCCCAACACAAAACAAGCCACCTAAATATGATTCCCAATCAGAGACAACACAAAACACCTGCCTCTGATTGAGAACCATATTAGGCCAAACATAGAAACAGACAAACTAGACACACAACATAGAATGCCCACCCAGCTCACGTCCTGACCAACACCAAAACAAGTAAAACACACAAGAACTATGGTCAGAACGTGACAGTACTCCCCTCCTGAGGTGCGGACTCCGAACGCACCACCTAAAACTCTAGGGGAGGGTCTGGGTGGGCATCTGTCCGTGGTGGCGGCTCCGGCGCTGGACGAGGATCCCACTCCACCATTGTCTTTGTCCCCCTCCTTAGCGTCCTTTGAGTGGCGACCCTCGCTGCCGACCTTGGCCTAGGAACCTTCACAAAGGTCCCCACTAGACTGAGGAAACTCCTCCGGACTGAGGGACAGCTCATGACAGAGAGGTAGCTAAGGACAGAGGGGCAGCTCTGGACTGAAGGGCAGCTCCAGACTGAAGGGCAGCTCCGGACTAATGGCAGCTCCGGACTGGAGGGCAGCTCATGACTGGAGGGCAGCTCATGACTGGCAGGCAGCTCAGATAGCGCTGGGCAGACGGGCAGCTCAGACGGCGCTGGGCAGACAGGCAGCTCAGATGGCGCTGGGTAGGCAGGCAGCTCAGACGGCGCTGGGCAGACGGGCAGCGCAGATAGTGCTGGGCAGGCGGGCAGCTCAGATGGCGCTGGGCAGGCAGGCAGCTCAGATGGCGCTGGGCAGACGGCCGACTCTGACCTGCTGAGGCGCACAGTAGGCCTGGTGCGTGGTGCCGGAACTGGTGGTACCGGACTGGAGACACGCACCACTAGGCTAGTGCGGGGAGCAGGAACAGGGCACACTGGATTCTCAAAGCGCACTATAGGCCTGGTGCGTGGTGCCGGAACTGGTGGTACCGGGCTGTAGCCACGCACCTCAAGGCTAGTGCGGGGAGAAACAACAGTGCGTACAGGGCTCTGGATACGCACAATAGGCTTGGTGCATGGTGCCGGAACTGGTGGTACCGGGCTGGAGACACGCACCACAAGGAGAGTGCGTGGAGGAGGAACAGAGTTCTGGAGACGCACATGAAGCCTGGTGCGTGGTGTTGGCACTGGTGGTACTGGACTGGAGCAACGCACCACAGGGAGAGTGCGTGGAGGAGGAACAGAGTTCTGGAGACGCACAGGAAGCCTGGTGCGTGGTGTTGGCACTGGTGGTACTGGACTGGAGCGAGGAGGTGGCACCGGAAATAACCGGACCGTGAAGGCGTACTGGCTCCCTTGAGCACCGAGCCTGCCCAACCTTACCTGGTTGAATGCTCCCCGTAGCCCGACCAGTGCGGTGCTGGCGAACCGGGGACACCATGCGTAAGGCTGGTGCCATGTACACCGGCCCGAGGAGACGCACTGGAGACCAGATGCGTTGAGCCGGCTTCATGACACCTGGCTCAATGCTCAATCTAGCCCGGCCGATACGTGGAGCTGGGATGTACCGCACCGGGCTATGCACCCGTACAGGAGACACCGTGCGCTATTCCGCATAACTCGGTGTCTGCCCGTACTCCCGCTCTCCACGGTAATCACACACCTCAGGGCGAGTACCGTGTATACTACGCCAAACCAACATCTCTCTCTCTTCGCTCTCCTCCAATATCACCAACAACTCATCGAATGTCTCATAATCTCCCATCCTTTCACTTTCCTCCAATCTGTCCAATAACTCCTCCACATTCTCCGACTCGTACCTCAATTTAGCCAACTGCTCCTTATGGTAAGCACGGGGAACTGGCTCAAGTTTCCCACTTGACCCAGCCACACTCCCCGTGTGCCCCCCCCCAAGAAATTTTTGGGGGAGCCTCTCGGGCTTCCAGCCATTCTGCCTTGCTAGCTCCTGCTGCTGCTGCTGCCGCTGCTTCCCGTTGCCACGCTGCTTGGTCCGAGTTTGGTGGGTGGTTCTGTAACGGTTTTCTTCCGTTGGTGAAGGAGAGGACCAAAA
This sequence comes from Salvelinus namaycush, assembly GCF_016432855.1. Lineage (NCBI taxonomy): Eukaryota > Metazoa > Chordata > Actinopteri > Salmoniformes > Salmonidae > Salvelinus > Salvelinus namaycush. The sequence continues at coordinate 34,682,971 of NC_052317.1, read as the reverse complement.
TGCAGCGCGGCTAGTGTTCAACATGTTTAATAAACAAAGAGACGATAACGTGAACACTATACAAAATACAAAATAACAAACGTGAAAGTCCTATCTGGTGCAGAACACAAAGACAGAAGACAACCACCCAAAAACCCCAACACAAAACAAGCCACCTAAATATGATTCCCAATCAGAGACAACACAAAACACCTGCCTCTGATTGAGAACCATATTAGGCCAAACATAGAAACAGACAAACTAGACACACAACATAGAATGCCCACCCAGCTCACGTCCTGACCAACACTAAAACAAGTAAAACACACAAGAACTATGGTCAGAACGTGACAATTTCTTGTTTGTTTCATAATAAAAAATATTTTGTATCTTCAAAGTGGTAGGCATGTTGTGTAAATCAAATGATACAACCCCCCCAAAAATCTATTTTAATTCCAGGTTGTAAGGCATTGGGGGTGAATACTTTCACAAGCCACTGTAACTCAATGTTGTTGATCCATCCTCAATTTTCTCATATCATAGCCATTAAACTCTGTATGTATTTTAAAAAGTCACCATTGGCCTCATGGTGAAATCCCTGAGCGGGTTCTTTCCTCTCCAGTAACTGAGTTAGGAAGGGACGCCTGTATCTTTGTAGTGACTGGGTGTATTGATACACCAGCCAAAGGGTAATTAATAACTTCACCATGCTCAAAGGAATATTCAATGTCTGTTTTTTTCTTAAAACATAATTCCACTTTGACATTATGGCGTATTGTGTGTAGACCAGTGACAAAATCTCAATTTACTATATTTTTAATACAGGCTGTAACACAACAAAATGTGGAAAGTCAAGGTGTGTGAATACTTTCTGAAGGAACTGTATGTATATTTCTGAGTAAATTTTTGCACAGTGCATTCATTCGGAATGTATTCAGACCCCTTCACTTTTTCCACATTTTGTTACGTTACAGCCGTATTCTAAAATGGATTAAATTGTTTTTCCCCCTCATCAATCTACACACAATACCCCATAATGACAAAGCGAAAACAGGTTGCATTTTTTGGGGGCGAATGTATTACAAATAAAAAACTAAAAAATAACATTTACATAAGTATACAGATTATTTACTCAGTACTTTGTTGAAGCACCTTTGGCAGCGATTACAGCCTCGGGATTTCTTGGGCATGAAGTTACGAGCTTGGCACACCTGTATTTGGGGAGTTTCTCCCATTCTTCTCTGCAGATCCTCTCAAGCTCTGTCAGGCTGGATAGGGAGCATCGCTGCACAGCTATTTTCAGGTCTCTTCAGAGAAGTTTGAATGGGTTCAAGTCCGGGCTCTGGCTGGGCCACTCAAGGACATTCAGAGACTTATCCTGAAGCCACTCCTGCGTTATCTTGGCTGTGTGCTTAGGGTCGTTGTCCTGTTGGAAGGTGAACGTTCTCCCCCAGTCTGAGGTCCTGAGCGCTCTGGAGCAGGTTGTCATTAGATCTCTGTACTTTTCTCCGTTCATCTTTGTCTCAATCCTAGTTTCCCAGTCCCTGCCGCTGAAAAACATCCCCACAGCATGATGCTGCCACCACCATGCTTCACTGTAGGGATGGTATTGGCCAGGTGATGAGCAGTGCCTGGTTTCCTTCAGACATGATGCTTGACATTCAGGCCAAATAGTTCAATCTTGGTTTCATCAGACCAGAGAACCTTGTTTCTCATGGTCAGAGTCCTTTAGGCAAACTCCAATCAGGCTGTCATGTGCCTTTTACTGAGGAGTGGCTTCCGTCTGGCCACTCTACCATAAAGGCCTGATTGGTGGAGTGCTGCAGAGATGGTTGTCCTTCTGGGAGGTTCTCCCATCTCCACAGATTAACTCTGTCAGAGTGACCATCAGGTTCTTGGTAACCTCCCTGACCAAGTCCCTTCTCCTCCGATTGCTCAGTTTGGCTGGGCGGCCAGCTCCAGGAAGAGACTTCGTGGTTCCAAACTTCTTCTATTTAAGAATGATGGAGGCCACTATGTTCTTGGGGAACTTCAATGCTGCAGAAATGTTTTGGTACCCTTCCCCAGATCTGTGCCTCAACACAATCCTGTCTTGGCTCTCTACGGACAATTCCTCTGACCTCATGGCTTGGTTTTTACTCTGACATGCACGGTCAACTGTGGGACCTTATATAGACAGGTGTGTGCCTTTCCAAATCATGTCCAATCAATTGAATTTACCACAGTTGGACTCCAATCAAGTTGTAGAAACATCTCAAGGATGATCAATGGAAACAGGATGCACCTGAGCTCAATTTCGAGTCTCATAGCAAAGGGTCTGATTACTTAGTTAAATAAGGTATCTCTGTTTTTTATTTGTAATAAATTTGCTAACATTTCTAAAAACCTGTTTTCACTTTGTCATTATGGGGTATTGTGTGTAGATTGATGAGGAACATTTTTATTTAATCCATTTTAGAATAAAGCTGAAACGTAACAAAATATGGAAAAAGTGAAGGGGGCTGAATACTTTCCGAATGCACTGTATAGGGCCATGTTTTCTATTACCATTTCATCTTGTCATAGTAGTAATATCTTTTCCACCATTTCACCTGAACCAGTTGATTGTCTTTAATTGAATGTGTGTGAGGAATGTTTGTATGTCAGCACAGGTTGGTTAATTGTTCATTGTAGGCTCCTCCCACTAACTAAGCTAATGAGCTGCAGATGTTTAAATGTTTATTGGAGACTCCCAGTTTGAGTGCGAGGTGAGCAAGGAAAGACCTGTTTGTTTTAGGTGTCAATCTTAAATCCTTGTTTTAACCTTTTAGCAATTTCAACTCTGACATTTTCTAGCCTATTTGTATTTATCAAAAATAAATCTTTAATTTTGAGAAGAAACTGCTTTTAGTGAAAATATTTTTATGTGAAAGGCATCGGCCAGCCTTCTCACAGACAACAACTCCCATTATTAGGGTGGTGTCACGCCCTGACCTTAGAGACCCTTTTTATTTCTCCATTTGGTTAGGTCAGGGTGTGATTAGGGTGGGCATTCTAGTTTTTCGTTTTCTATGTTGGCCTGGTATGGTTCCCAATCAGAGGCAGCTGTCTATCGTTGTCTCTGATTGGGGATCATATTTAGGCAGCCTTTTCCCACCTGTTGTTTGTGGGATCTTGTTTTTGTGTAGCTGCCTGTGAGCAGCCCAGTACGTCACGTTTCGTTTTTCTTCTGTTTTGTTTGGTGAGTTTATTATTTATTAAACATGTGGAATTCTACGCACGCTGCGCCTTGTTCCAATCATTATGACGAGCGTGACAGGTGGACACTAGACCATCCCTATCTCTGGAATAACTCAGTTCACTTGATGCTTCAAGTACATTAGTGGGATTGTCTTGCTGACCCTGTTGACCTGTACTTTAGACTGACGCAGTGGTCTTATTTAAGCCTTGAGAGATTGGAAACCAAAATGTATTTCTCAATTCCAGCCACATTGTAATGGTTCTGAACATTCACTTTGTCTGTATTAGGCCTGTGTGTACAGGGACTAGATCTCATCTCAAACCACTGCCCTCAGAAAACACCATACATTTTTTTTTTTTTACTTGACTCCCAGTTTGCTCATATAAGCTGATAAATGGATAGTTGTCTGTGTACAAATCCCCAGCCACCGTTTAGAGGTTGAATTACAGTGACTTGAGCCCAGGCAATTTAGAGACATCATCACAACAATGAGTCAGCCTGAGACAAAAAACAGCTAGTATCCTACAAAATGGCCCCAGCGAAAAGAAGAGAGGAGAAGGAGGAGTGAGGGGGTGACAAAGGGAGAGAGAGGGATACAAAAAGACAGACTGATGGAGAGAGAGGGGAGATAGACATTTTGTTGTGGTCCTATGAGATTGTCTGCGAATAAGCAGTGATAAGAGACGGGCAGTCTCCAGTCTTTACCCAGACTGACTGCCAGAGTGTTAACGACCCAGCTTCCCCTGCACGTCCCTGGCTAATCCTCCACCACCCTCACCTCACCCCACCTCTCCACCACTGCCATGGGCCTGTCCTTGTCTCTCTCTGACAGATACATAAACACACGCACATGCATGCATGCACACATACACACACACACGCATGCATGTACATAAGCGTGCATACACACACACACACACACACACACACAGACACACACACACACACACACACACACACACACACACACACACACACACACACACACACACACACACACACACACACACACACACACACACACACACACACACACACACACACACACACACACTCTCTCTCTCTTTCTCCTTCTGCCTTCCTCCCCACCTGCCTCTCTGTCTCCTGTCACATCACACAGTGCTGAACCTTAGTCTTTTAGGCGCCACAGTTTGTCCCTTTTTTAAATGAATCACTGTATTCCTTCACACCTTTTTACTCATTCCACCGAGTGTTAACAGGGAGGGCTGCAAGATCAACATAGTGTATGTGTGTGTTCCTGTGTGGCTGGGTGTGTGTCTGTAAGTCTAAGATCAATGGTAAAAAGATACTGCCCACAGCTGTGAGAGGAGCAGGGAGGTCAGACTCAGTGGTAGCAGAAATTGTTCCAGTTGAAAATATTTTCCTCTTAAGGGTAAAAAGATCATCTCTTTCCACAAAATCCCTCACAGTTTTTTAAAACATTTCCAATGCACACACAAACAAACAAACAAACAAACAAACAAACACACACACACACACACACACACACACACACACACACACACACACACACACACACACACACACACACACACACACACACACACACACACACACACACACACACACACACACACACACACACACAAAATCTGGCCATGGAGACAGTGAGTGAGTCAGTAAACACACACTTAACACACACACACCCACCCCTACAACACATACCCCAACATACTGCATGGTTTCTTTTTGTTTAACAGGGTGTAAATCATGGAGGAAGCATAGCTCTAATTTTACGCTTTGTTTATTTTAATTCTGTTAGAGTAGTATCTTTCATGTATTCAATTACCTATGCTTGGATTCCCTGAAAGGCTAAATAGCTTTTAACCTCCTCAAATCTTATTCTCAGCTACACCCACCTACCTACTGTATACCTACCTACCTACTGTATACCCACCTACCTACTGTATACCTACCAACCTACTGTATAGCCACCTACCTACTGTATACCTACCTACCTACTGTATACCTACCTACCTACTGTATAGCCACCTACCTACTGTATACCTACCTACCTACTGTATAGCCACCTACCTACTGTATACCTACCTACCTACTGTATACCTACCTACCTACTGTATACCTACCTACCTACTGTATAGCCACCTACCTACTGTATACCTACCTACCTACTGTATACCTACCAACCTACTGTATAGCCACCTACCTACTGTATACCTACCTACCTACTGTATAGCCACCTACCTACTGTATACCTACCTACCTACTGTATAGCCACCTACCTACTGTATACCTACCAACCTACTGTATAGCCACCTACCTACTGTATACCTACCTACCTACTGTATACCTACCTACCTACTGTATACCCACCTACCTACTGTATACCTACCTACCTACTGTATACTCACCTACCTACTGTATAGCCACCTACCTACTGTATACTCACCTACCTACTGTATTCCCACCTACCTACTGTATACCTACCTACTGTATAGCCACCTATCTACTGTGTACCTACCTAGCTACTGTATACCCACCTACCTACTGTATACCTACCTACCTACTGTATAGCCACCTACCTTCTGTATACCTACCTACCTACAGTATACCCACCTACCTACTGTATACCCACCTGTCTACTGTATACCTACCTACCTACTGTATAGCCATCTACCTACTGTATACCTACCTACCCACTGTATAGCCACCTACCTACTGTATACCTACCTACCTACTGTATACCTACCTACCTACTGTATAGCCACCTACCTCCTGTATACCTACCTACCTACTGTATACCTACCTACCTTCTGTATACCCACCTACCTACTGTAAACCTACCTACCAAGCTACCTACGGTATACCCACCTACCCATCTACCTACTGAACCTTATCTTTCATGTATTCAATTACCTATGCTTGGATTCCCTGAAAGGCTAAATAGCTTTTAACCTCCTCAAATCTTATTCTCAGCTACACCCACCTACCTACTGTATACCTACCTACCTACTGTATACCCACCTACCTACTGTATACCTACCAACCTACTGTATAGCCACCTACCTACTGTATACCTACCTACCTACTGTATACCTACCTACCTACTGTATAGCCACCTACCTACTGTATACCTACCTACCTACTGTATAGCCACCTACCTACTGTATACCTACCTACCTACTGTATACCTACCTACCTACTGTATACCTACCTACCTACTGTATACCTACCTACCTACTGTATAGCCACCTACCTACTGTATACCTACCTACCTACTGTATACCTACCAACCTACTGTATAGCCACCTACCTACTGTATACCTACCTACCTACTGTATAGCCACCTACCTACTGTATACCTACCTACCTACTGTATAGCCACCTACCTACTGTATACCTACCAACCTACTGTATAGCCACCTACCTACTGTATACCTACCTACCTACTGTATACCTACCTACCTACTGTATACCCACCTACCTACTGTATACCTACCTACCTACTGTATACTCACCTACCTACTGTATAGCCACCTACCTACTGTATACTCACCTACCTACTGTATTCCCACCTACCTACTGTATACCTACCTACTGTATAGCCACCTATCTACTGTGTACCTACCTAGCTACTGTATACCCACCTACCTACTGTATACCTACCTACCTACTGTATAGCCACCTACCTTCTGTATACCTACCTACCTACAGTATACCCACCTACCTACTGTATACCCACCTGTCTACTGTATACCTACCTACCTACTGTATAGCCATCTACCTACTGTATACCTACCTACCCACTGTATAGCCACCTACCTACTGTATACCTACCTACCTACTGTATACCTACCTACCTACTGTATAGCCACCTACCTCCTGTATACCTACCTACCTACTGTATACCTACCTACCTTCTGTATACCCACCTACCTACTGTAAACCTACCTACCAAGCTACCTACGGTATACCCACCTACCCATCTACCTACTGAACCTTATCTTTCATGTATTCAATTACCTATGCTTGGATTCCCTGAAAGGCTAAATAGCTTTTAACCTCCTCAAATCTTATTCTCAGCTACACCCACCTACCTACTGTATACCTACCCACCTACTGTATACCCACCTACCTACTGTATACCTACCAACCTACTGTATAGCCACCTACCTACTGTATACCCACCTACCTACTGTATACCTACCTACCTACTGTATAGCCACCTACCTACTGTATACCTACCTACCTACTGTATAGCCACCTACCTACTGTATACCTACCTACCTACTGTATACCTACCTACCTACTGTATACCTACCAACCTACTGTATACCTACCTACCTACCTACTGTATAGCCACCTACCTACTGTATACCTACCTACCTACTGTATAGCCACCTACCTACTGTATACCTACCTACCTACTGTATACCTACCTACCTACTGTATACCTACCAACCTACTGTATAGCCACCTACCTACTGTATACCCACCTACCTACTGTATACCTACCTACCTACTGTATAGCCACCTACCTACTGTATACCTACCTACCTACTGTATAGCCACCTACCTACTGTATACCTACCTACCTACTGTATACCTACCTACCTACTGTATACCTACCAACCTACTGTATACCTACCTACCTACCTACTGTATAGCCACCTACCTACTGTATACCTACCTACCTACTGTATAGCCACCTACCTACTGTATACCTACCTACCTACTGTATACCTACCTACCTACTGTATACCTACCAACCTACTGTACAGCCACCTACCTACTGTATACCTACCTACCTACTGTATACCTACCTACCTACTGTATAGCCATCTACCTACTGTATACCTACCTACCTACTGTATAGCCACCTACCTACTGTATACCTACCAACCTACTGTATAGCCACCTACCTACTGTATACCTACCTACCTACTGTATACCTACCTACCTACTGTATACCCACCTACCTACTGTATACCTACCTACCTACTGTATACTCACCTACCTACTGTATACTCACCTACCTACTGTATAGCCACCTACCTACTGTATACTCACCTACCTACTGTATTCCCACCTACCTACTGTATACCTACCTACTGTATACTCACCTACCTACTGTATTCCCACCTACCTACTGTATACCTACCTATCTACTGTATACCTACCTAGCTACTGTATACCCACCTACCTACTGTATACCTACCTACCTACTGTATAGCCACCTACCTTCTGTATACCTACCTACCTACAGTATACCCACCTAACTACTGTATACCTACCTGTCTACTGTATACCTACCTACCTACTGTATAGCCATCTACCTACTGTATACCTACCTACCCACTGTATAGCCACCTACCTACTGTATACCTACCTACCTACTGTATACCCACCTACCTACTGTAAACCTACCTACCAAGCTACCTACGGTATACCCACCTACCCATCTACCTACTGAACCTACCTACCCACCTACCTACCTACCTACCACCTACCCAACTACCAACTGTATACCTATCTACCAATCTACCTACTGTATACCCACCTACCTACTGTATACCCACCTACTCACCTACCTACTATATACCTACCTACCCACCTACCGACTGTATACCCACCTATGTACTATAAACCTACCTACCCAGCTAAATACTATATACCCACCTACCTACTGTATACCCACCTACCTACTGTATACCTACCTACCCACCTACCTACTGTATACCTACCTACCCACCTACCGACTGTATACCTACCTACCCACCTACCTACTGTATACCCACCTACTCACCTACCTACTGTATACCTACCTACCTACCTACCCACCTACCTACTGTATACCTACCTACCCACCTACCTACTGTATACCTACTTACCCACTGTATACCTATCTACCAATCTACCTACTGTATACCCACCTACCTACTGTATACCTACCTACCTACCCACCTACCTACTGTATACCTACCTACCCACCTACCTACTGTATACCTACTTACCCACTGTATACCTATCTACCAATCTACCGACTGTATACCCACCTACCTACTGTATACCCACCTACTCACCTACCTACTATATACCTACCTACCCACCTACCTACTGTATACCCACCTACTCACCTACCTACTGTATACCTACCTACCTACCCACCTACCTACTGTATACCTACCTACCCACCTACCGACTGTATACCCACCTATGTACTATAAACCTACCTACCCAGCTAAATACTATATACCCACCTACCTACTGTATACCCACCTACCTACTGTATACCTACCTACCCACATACCTACTGTATACCTACTACCCACCTACCGACTGTATACTACCTACCACCTACCTACTGTATACCCACTACTCACCTACCTACTGTATACCTACCTACCTACCTACCCACCTACCTACTGTATACCTACCTACCCACCTACCTACTGTATACCTACTTACCACTGTATACCTATCTACCAATCTACTACTGTATACCCACCTACTACTGTATACCTACTACCTACCCACCTACCTACTGTATACCTACCTACCCACCTACCTACTACCACCGCACCAACACAAGGTATACTAAACCTACTACTCAACCCACCAA